>NC_064621.1:332536253-332838306 GCF_023898315.1 Schistocerca nitens
ACAAACATCCATGCCCGAGGCAGGGTTCGAACCTGCGACCGTAGCGGCGACCGACCATAGCCCGCTGCTCAGCGTACTGTGTCACCAGCTCTCACATAACAGCTGTTGGCCCCTCCTGACCTTAGCGTCTTTAGTCTGTTAAAACATGTTTGTGGGGATACTCAATATTACGTGTTGTAGTGGACTGAGTCGTCTATGCTTCTCTGAGCAAAGTGAATTTAAACATTGCTATCATTGACCCTAAATCAAAGATACATGCAGAGATTCTCTACAAACCTTGTCTCCCATGAGAATAATTTCATGTGGAATCATTTGGTGATCATGCACTTCGCCCACTCGGACTACTCTACGAATATGTGTTACCAACCAGGCCAGTGATGCTAATGCATGGTTAAAGTTTCAGAGGCGCACAACTACAGTGGACTTGGTGTTGGCGGGGGAGGATGTGCCAATGGTATCATCACATCATGTACGACGCTTTGAATGCCGTGCGCAACCTTCCCGCGCCGGTAATACAAAGTGGCGGGACCATCACCACTAAGGTGCTGACCTCTGCCGACTGCCATGAGGGACGGCCGGAACCAGCTACGAGGAGAACGGTTGCAACCAGGGAGCGAGACGGAAGAGAAGAGCCCGGACTGCGTGAATATGCTACACGACGTGTTCCTGAGAAAAGATGCTTTTAGTCGGTATCGGTGACACCGTGGATAGTAACCATTTTGAGTTATAATGAGCTTTGGTGATTGGAACGGTCGTCGCCCAGGGATCTCTATATCGGGCGTGTTCTATGTGGCTCAGCTGTGGCGTATATTTAACTAAGAGAACTCTGAGGAAGGGGGAGACCGTAAACCTGTCATGCTACTGGTATATACTGTAACCAAATGGTTATTTTCGTGTCCCTTCCAGAGACAAATTCTGATACTTCGTTTTTATTTTGTAACTGTTTCTGTTGAGTAAAGATAGACGAATGAGAAACTGCGGTAATTTTAATAGGATGAGCGCATGTGTTATATTCACTTGTGGTTCTAAGATTTTTCTTGGCCAAGGTACCACATTAAATTAAATTAAACATTTCACTGTTAAGTTTTTTTGAAATATTGTTTTAAACCAATTATATCTTGTTGTTTTTAAAAGTTTGGTTTTAAGAGTATCAGTGGATTTTACTTTATGGTTAGTAACAATAAAATTATGCTTAGAACTGTTGTATTACTCCTACCTCGTCACCCCCTACCCTTCCACTTAATCCTCTGTTACAAAAGAAAAACCCAGGAGGAATGCCTCAGTTTCGTCCTCATACCACCGAAAAGTTAGCGTTCAGAAACAGCTGAAATCGTTAAGACTGAACAAAGCTTTAGGGCCCTATGAAAACTTTATCAGAATCTATATTTGCAACTGAATTAGCCCCTCACCTAGCTGTAATCTATCGTAGATCCCTCAAGCAAAAAACCGTGCCCTGTTCTTGGAAAAGAGCACAAGTCATACCCGGCTACAAGAAGGGTACTGAATTGATCCATAGAACTACCGTAACATCGATTTGTTGTAGAATATTTCAACGTATTCTAAGCTCAAACATAAGGTATCTTGAATATGATGACCACCTCATTGCCAACTAGCACGAATTCCGAAAACAAGGATCATGTGAAACCCAACTCGCACTTTTCTCACGTGGAATACTGAAAACTTCGGATCAAGGCAGCCACATACATGTTGTATTTCTATGCCTATTGCACGATCATGTGGGGTATCAACTGGAATTTGTGACTGGTAGAGGACTTTTTGATAGGGAGGACGCAACATGTTATCCTGGATGAAAAGTCATCGTTAGCTGCAGAAATAACATAAGGTGCGCCCCAGGGAAATGTGTTGGGACACTTGCTGCTCATGTTTCGCATTGATGACCTTGCAGACAATATTAATAGTAACTTCATACTTCTTGCAGATGATGCAGTTACCTATAACGAAGTAGTACCTGAAAGTAGCTGCATAAATATTCAGTCAGATGTCGATAAGTGATGCAGAATTGGCAACTTCTTTTAAATGTGTAAGTAGGCTGTTTAGGTTTTTATATTGGTAACGCCACGTAGCGCTCTGTATGAAAATCACTGGCTGTGCTGTGTGCAGTCTGTGGCTGGTTGGCATTGTTGTAATATTCGCTATTGTAGTGTTGGGCAGTTGGATGTGAAGAGCGCGTAGCGTTGAGCAGCTGGAGGTGAGCCGCCGCATTGGTGGATGTGGGGAGAGAGATGGCGGAGTTTTGAGAGCGGATGATTTGGACGTATGACAGAGACAGTAAATTTGTAAGACTGGAGGTCATGAACTGATATATAATGACTTTTTAACACTATTAAGGTAAATTCATTGTTTGTTCTCTGTCAAAATCTTTCATTTGCTAAGTATGCGTATCAGTAGTTAATGACTTCAGTAGTTAGAATCTTTTATTTATCCGGCAGTATTGGCGCTCGCTGTATTGCAGTAGTTCGAGTAACGAAGATTTTTGTGAGGTAAGATATCCATGAAAGGTATAGTTTATTGTTAGTCAGGGCCATCCTTTTGTAGGGATTATTGAAAGTCATATTGCGTTGTGCTAAAAATATTGTGTGTCAGTTTATTGATGATTTGAATAAGTAAAGAGAGAAATGTCTGTGCACGTTCAGTTTTGCTCAGCTGTTTGAAAATCAAATAACGTAAGGAGTTTATCAGCACAGTAATTCATTAATTTTTCTAGGGGGACGTTTCAAATGTTCAGAAATGTTGGTTGGTTGCTATATTTAAGGGAGGGACCAAACGGAGAGGTCCTCGGTCCCATCACGTTAGGGAAGGAAGACGGCAGTGCCCTTTCAAAGGAACCATCCCGGTATTTGCCTGAAGCGATTTGGGGAAATCACGGAAAACCTAAATCAGAATGGTCGGACGAGCGTTTATAAATCTAAAATTGTGCATTTCACAAAACTAAAACACGTAGTATCATATGATTATAATATCAAATGAGTCACTATTGGAATCAGCCAACTGTTATAATTAACTGGGTAATTTTGTTTAATCCATGAGAGAGTGTTACAGAGATACTGAAGGAACTGAACTGGAAGACTCCTGAAGATAGAGGTGAACTATGCCTAAAAAGTCAATTAACAAAGTTTCAGGAAACGGCTTCAATTAAGACTTTAGGACTACAATCCCTACGTATCGCTCACGTAGGCATCATGAGGATAAGATTAGAATAGTTACTGCACGCACAGGGGCATTCAAACAATCATTCTTCCTATGATCCATACGTGAATGGAACGGGTGGAATCCCTAGTAACTGGTGCTAAGGGATGTAGCTTCTGCCGTACACCTCACGGTTGTTTGCAGAGAATAGACGTTGATGTAACTGTAGGTGTAGGTGTGGAAGCTGGTGGCTCTTCAACAAAAAGGTGGCTTTACAAGTAGTTTCATATTCTGCAAGATGAACGGCCAGAGTTTCTTGGGATGTAAAAAGGGTATCATATGAAACTTTCCCTCTAACTAGCACAAATACAGATTACCGACTAAAGAAAAATTACTCACGCACATATACTCTCGATATCAAGCACAGAAAAATCAGTAAAATGTCTGTACAAAGCAATTATTTTTTACATTTCTTCTAACAATTGGGAATACAATTATAAATTTGTCTATTTTTGCAGCGGTCATCGTGCTGGAGTTCACACCGAAAGTGAAACCCTCCCTAACACAAGGCTCATTATTCTCTCCGTCTCCATCTCTAGCAACTCTCAGCTGGCTTCGAGGCTGAATTTCTGTTGTGCAGCGAAGTGAGCGTTGATTTGAAACTTCCTCGCAGATTGTAAATGTACAGCGGACCTGGACTCGAACCCTAGACCTTTGCCTGTCGTGATCAAGAACTCTAGCAACTGAGCAACCCAAGCACTACATATGAAGCCCCCTCACAGCGTTACTTCCGCTAGTAGGCCCCTCCTAACCTCGAAATTTCACAAAAGATTTACGGAAGACCTTGAAAGAGTAGCACTCTCCGAAGAAGGGATCACCATATTCACTTCAAACATTAGGCCTTCTTTTGCTTTGCTTGTTACTGCACCAATCGCTTCCTTGGTCTTCCTTGACTTCTTTTCCCAACTGCCTTAAATCTAATCTGTAGAGGTAGTCTTTCTTCAGTCATTCTTCCGAGATGTTCGTTCTAGCTACTCCTATTTTCTTGTATTTTCTTGAGGATCTTAAATATATTCAGTTCTTCCCCTATTTCCAAATTTTGAAATCTGTCGGCTCTTGTGCATCCCGTCACTGCTCTTAGAAAAGTCATCTATGTTGCTTGTATGTGACGTTCTTGACGTTTAGTTGTAGCCCACGATTCACTTCCATAGACGAGCATTGGAAATGCCAATGTCTTATAAAATTTCTATCTTGTTTCATTCCACTTTTTAGTTTTTGTTTGTTATTCCACATTTATTTACTCTGTGTCGTCGTCGTCGTACCCATGTGAGACGTCACAACCTAAATATTTAAAAAATTTTACCTGTCATGCTGTTTTATGGTGATCACAATTTTTGTCCCTTACAGAATATTTTCCTTTGAAAGCCACTGAGGAGACCGACGAAGCGTTTACCACAACGGCCTATTGGTCCCTGAAACGTGTTACTTGCATTAAGGAATACGTGGAAGGGAGGACCCAACAATATTACGTTCTTTTCACACAATCTATTTAACAATATATAACCATAAAATTGTCTTTAACAAAATAAACAAATTTGCATAATTCTTTTGACCTTAAAAGTTAACATGAATAAGCTTTTGCAAAAGGAATCTGAAGTGCTGTATTGCAAAGCAGCAAACAATATGACAATGATTACAAGATAGCCGGACCTGCAGCCCGCCCGTCATCGGGTGAAACAGCGGTGTTCACTACCGCGCTGGACACAGCCTGTCTCATTAAATGCCCTTTTGCAACACATGAAAACTATATAGGCACCACTGATGACAAGAGTGATTCAATTACTCAAAAAAGATGACGTAACTTTCAATTTGAAAGCTGTATGTCGAATGGTTCGTGGTTAATATGTGCATCTGTACTTAAAGGTTAAACTGATTAGGAAACAATATGACAATGATAAGGCTTACTTAAAAGCAACCAACCACTTAATTTCAGTGCCAACCAACGTGCGACTGGGTCCCAGCCCGTCCCTTCTGACAATTTTATTCTGACTAAAGCCCTGAAGGAATGTCTTAAGCCGGCCGGGATGGCCGAGCGGTTCTAGGCGCTACAGTCTGGAACCGCGCGACCGCTACGGTCGCAGGTTCGAATCCTGCCACGGGCATGGATGTGTGTGATGTCCTTACGTTAGTTAGGTTTAAGTAGTTCTAAGTTGTAAGGGACTGATGACCTCAGAACTTAAGTCCCATAGTGCTCAGAGCCATTTGAACCATTTGAACGTCTTAAAGCATTGGTTGTGAATACATATTACAAGATAACTCATTCGGCGGAATCACAAGATCCAGTTAAAATGCACCAATAATGACTCGGTCTTTCAAACACAGCAACGAACAACTTAGTACAACAGGTTGATCAGATAATACCTAATGACTGGGAAATGCAATTACAATCAAAGAATTGAACTGGTTAACGTCTAAATCTAACCAGAAGGTCCCTCTTTTGTTTAACGGCAACCTGTACCTTAGTACAATTATCCGGCTATATTTCCGATCAAGAGTTAATTCATTAAAACACTAATGATCAGGTACAAACCAAAAGGGAAAGGTAATATAATAGCGGGACAAATTTTCAAGCGACAACTAGCGTCTTAGTACAATACTACGGCCTATATTTACGACCAAAGAGCCTACTGAGTAAAACTCAGAGGGCCGGTTACAAACCAAAAAATAATGGCAGTTAGACAATGAAACATACCACCACAAGGATTGCAGAATGTTATCGCCGTTTATCAGCAAGCAGTTCCATGGATCCACGGCGCATCGCAGCGGTTACTGAGTGGTGCCGATGAATGCCAGGTAGAAGAGGGCAGCCAGGCCACGAGCGGTTTTCAGACTCGAATGTTGCCCACCAATCGACGGGACGTCGGCCTGCTAGTTGTAGTCGACGCTGACCCCGGTGAAGTACTCCGGTATCTTCGCTCTGTGCAGGCCCTCCTTGCGCAGCTCGTGGCTTGGGCCGTTCGGACCTCGTGACCACCTCTTGTCGCGACGCTACCGTCAATCCGCATACTTTGCCCTCTCTCTCTGCCAGCGAACCCCGTATATATATCGGCAAGCAAAGACTGTGGTGTCACCGCCAGACACCACACTTGCTAGGTGGTAGCCTTTAAATCGGCCGCGGTCCGTTAGTATACGTCGGACCCGCGTGTCGCCACTATCAGTGATTGCAGACCGAGCGCCGCCACACGGCAGGTCTAGAGAGACTTCCTAGCACTCGCCCCAGTTGTACAGCCGACTTTGCTAGCGATGGTTCACTGACAAATCCGCTCTCATTTGCCGAGACGATAGTTAGCATAGCCTTCAGCTACGTCATTTGCTACGACCTAGCAAGTGCCATGTTCCGTTACTATTGATATTGTAAATAATGTACAGACAAGAGCTACGTTCAACATTAATGGATTAAAGTTAAGTATTCCACCATCTGCGTCCGTTTTTCTAAGTTCTAATTTCTTTGTCCTGTTCCAGACCTCACGCCAGCCTGCGTGAGCTAAAACGCGTGCCTTTCGGCATCGTGGGTTGGCTCTCCTGCCAATCCACAACAGAGACATTCTAAGCGCACAACCCACAGATACCAACACTTCCTCATAGGTATTGGGAATGGGGTCGCAAGAGTGATAGTCGATACCACACCTGAGTCAGTGGCGCCAGACAGAACAGTGTAATAACTCAACGGTGCCGCGGCTCAGTCACTTCCGACTATGCTAAGACTGTCCTTCCCATGTTCGGTCATCTCTGCTTAAAAGTAAAGGATAGGGAGGACTCTTTGACGAGGGGAAGCCAGCCAGCCTCTGTAGGGGAGTAAATTGGATGGCAGTCCCACTACCTAACAATACTTGTGCAACCCTCGTAAGGCAGCCAGGTGAACCTCCCCAACTCTCACTTGTACCCCAAACAGCCTCGGATCAACGGGTAAATGGCTTGACAAAAACTGGACGATAGTTTCCAGGATGGATTTTCACCCTCCAGCGGAGTGTCCACTGTAATTTGGAATGTAAGAGAGAGGTGATGAATGTTATAAAGGTGTAAAGAACAGGAGGAGACGGGGCTTTGAGTCGTGCTCAGTTGGTAGAGCACTTGTCCGTTAAAAGCAAACATCCCAATGACGAGTTCCGGTCCGGCACACAGTTCTAATCTGCTAAGAAGTCGCTAAATGTATTTATTTTACGCCCTGTTTCATCTAAATCCTTGCCGGAATGATGTCAAAGCTGATTCTCTGCCCTGTCCTCGAAATGTCCATTTGCTCCGTTGCTAATGACGACACTGTTCCTACTGCCGTTAGCTTAATTTCTTCTAATCAGCCCACAAAGCACCAAATTACAACAAGAGTTCTTAACTGATGATGGTAACATGTTCGTCGGGTACCTCCTACTTGTACATATACACAAACTAAGCAATGTTATTGCTCCCCTATAGAGCAGCCCTCCCACGTCATTACATACTAACCACCGCTCGATTTTTACTTCAAGAACGTCTTAGGAAGTCGTAGAATTTTATTACCGTGGTGTAACAACATTCGTGTTTGTACGTTCGAGAATCGCTAGGACCATTTTTGCTCGCGCACTCTCTCCCTCCGTCTCTCGAACACAGACACACACACACACACACACACACACACACACACACACACACACACACACACAGCACGCCTGTGCACGCACGTAGTCTGAAGGTGGTTGTTGCTGCCGTCAATAAATCTGTGCTTTTCTTTTTTCAAACTGTAAATCCCTTATCGACAGTGATCTCGGCGTCATGGGCGTGCTGTCATTACTACAGAAGCAGCGTCTGTGTCCGAAGGCTGGGCCTGCCACGCCACGACGACGTCCGCTGGCGAGTGTGAGTGCGAAGGCAGAAGGAGGTAGAAGAGGAGGAGGAGGAGGAGGAGGAGCAGATGGAGAGAAGGAGAGAAGCAGGCGTGGCAAGCAGGCGCGCTGTTCGATGGACGGCCGGAAGGCAGAGGGAAAAAGCCCCGCTGGGAGTGGAGTGGAGCGGTGTGGCGGGGCAGGGCAGATACGTGTAAGCGATACGGGCAGTCGTTTGCAGCGCTGTTGTGGCCAGCTACCGTGCGCCGCCCATCTTAATAACCGATCTGCCGGGCCGGGGGCCCCAGGCGGACTCTACCTGCGCGGTCATCGCAGCCGGGCACAGCGGCCCAACGGGTTCAGACGGCGGCCCAACGGGTTCGGACGGTATGGAGTGACTGGACCGGTGCTCGTGCAGCGTTTAAATGGTTCACAAAAGTTTGTTCCGCATCGGAGCTAGGTCGAATGGCAGCTTTACTTATTATAAGGACTTTGCAAACGGTACCTCGCGCTCGAAGGGCCCCGATATTTCTCGATACACCAAAGAACCCAATACGATTTCAAGTGTTGCTCGAAAATCACATGACACGCGGCGAAGACGCCTGTCGCGACTGAGTCCATGTATAAAAGCTAAAGTTTTTGCCGATGCTCCCTCATCACCATCAGGAACCAACTGCCGAATTCTGTTTTTATGCCCAAGGGGGGCACCTGACCAATGCTTATTTAAAATGGCGCTAATAGGAGCCACAACTGATGATGTACAATCCCGTGTCCGCTTCCGTAGCTGAGTGCTCAGTGTTGGTGACTACCATGGAGGGAGTCCAAACTCGGTTTCGATTCTCTGTACTATCTAGGACTCTTCCTTGGTTGAGGGCCGATACGGTGTCCATTCAGCTTCGTGATATCTGTACGTTGCTATCGATTCGCCACTTAAAAGCAATGTGACATTGGTAATTTGTGGTAAATACTATGGGACCAAACTGCTGAGGTCATCGGTCCCTAGGCTTACACACTACTTAATCTTACACTAACGTACGCTAACGACAACAAACACCCATGCCCAAGGGAGGACACGAACCTCAGACGGAGGGGAGCCGCGCGAACCGTGGCAAGGCACCTTAGACCACACGGCTACCCCACGCTGCTAGCAATGTGAAAAAAGTCCTCAGATATTGTAACAAATATTTTATTTTCGGTGTAACTAGAGCATTATCATTTGTATTTCAACGATGTAAATACAGAAGATATAGATATTCACAGGTAATTAAATATTTAAAAAATAAAATAATGTGTAATTGGCCCCATGTAAGGGGATTGATTTCCATCACTGGCTAGTCACTTCCAGGGAGTGGACTCTTAAATTCTATACACATGTGACCCGTGTTGGCTCATTCTATGTTTTTACATCTTTGCCTACTGGCGCGATCTGTCTTTTGTCTAGTCGCCGTGTGGCGCTTCGTTCGCCTGTTAGTTGAGTCTTTGGTTGCAGTTCCTTGGAGCAGCTTGTTGAACACATCGGAGGTCAGTCGGTCGCAGTCAGAGAGAGAAAGAAAGAGAGAGAGAGAGAGAGAGAGAGAGAGATAAGAGGCACATGTGACGTACGCTGAGCCGTTCACTGAGCTTGCGGGGACACGATTGTCTACGCGGCCGGTCATCGATTAAGTCGGCCGGCTCTACTCAGTCGCAGTCGATTTATCCTGGATGAAGGAGGTATAGTTGCTGATGTGAGTGTTGGGGTGCTATTTGTTTTCTGATGCCATCTATTCTGCCCTTTGATTGACACATGTGCTCCCGTGTTGACGTTGCTCCCGCTACGATGGATTGCCTGCGGTTCTCCATCACTCTGAATAGTTAAATTTACCATTTGGTGCCTGTTTGAGTGCCACATTTGTGTGTTTTAATATGTCCTTGAGTTACAACTTGTTCAATGTCTCCTAATTTTGTCGGTTGCGCCTAAAGTTAGTTGTATGCTCTAGGTCGCCACGTGTGTTAGCTGTCGGAATTGTAACTTACTTGTGTCGTTGCTTCCCTGACTGATAAAGCGACTATTAAATTACCTATCGGTCCAGTGAACCTAGGCTCATTTGGGTAATTAAGTTCTATAGCTCTGCTGAGATTTTTGCCTCTTTCAAGAAAATTAATATTTATCGTTTAGCATATAATTACTATTGTAGTTCTTTGAGCGTAAGCACCCCCAAAATTTGCCTGGTACCTTTTGAGCCACTTAAGTTAATGTGTCTGAGTACCGTGTGTTTTCCTGGTTATTACATTAACTTGATATACGAGGTTTACGCAGAAAGTAATGCACCACTTTTTTCTTCAGCCGGAAACAATGCTACGAATGCGAAACGTTACATATGTATTATTTCAAGTCTCCTGAGTGAGCGCGCCAAGTTTCCGTCACTTCCGATCGACAGAGTAGTGGTAGGAAGTTTTAAAATGGCGTCTGTAGGTGATGTGCGTTACAAGCAACATACTGCCATTGAATTTCTCACTGCAGAGAAAAAAACTGAGCGGAATATTCATAAATGCTTCTCCAAGGTCCATGGAGCATCTGCTGTCGACTGAATAGTTAGTCGCTGGGTACGGAGGGTGAGGTCATCAGAAGGAGGTTCGGCGCAGCTCCACGATTTGCAACTATCGGGGAAACCATCCACGGCTGTCACACCTGACATGTTGCAGCGAGTTCATATTGTCATTCGCCATTAATGCATAACATTCGTGAAAGATATTTCGAGGACGATGAGAAGGTGATTCACACAGTGAGGCACTGACTCCGCCACCAGGGCAGGGACTGGTACTGACACGGCATACACGCTCCTGTTCCACGCTAGAGGAAGGCCACAGAACGGGATGGACATTAGGTGAAAGAATAGGATGTGTCGCTAAAACACCATTCTTTCGTGTGTGTAATTCTCATTATGTTCAGTATAGAGTTTCTGGGCAACACTTGTATTTCATTGTAAGGTTAACCAGTTAATCGGTTTAGTAATTCTTATTGTAAAATTCTTGTTGTTATGCAGAAGTTTTGGTTCGGGCTTGGGGCCACGCCCACTTTGACCTTCTTGTCTTAGTCTGAGCATTTTCATATGTTCTATGATTATTATGCATGAATTATATGTTTGCTTGTTTGCTCTCGGCCTTCCGATCTGTTCGTAGCGTTTGGAGGCCCTGCCCCGGAGTGCTGCCTGTTACCTGCCGGTTCACCGCGTATAGTCTGTCCACATCTGCTGTGTATGTGTGCGTGTGTGTGTGTGTGTGTGTGTGTGTGTGTGTGTGTGTGTGTGTGTGTGTGTGTGTGTGCTTCTCGTCAAGACGTAGCCTCGGAGACGTTACGGCCTCCTGGCCTGCTACGGCACCCCTCACAAGCTGAGTTTCTGTCTCGTAGCAATCGGTTATTCTAAACCATGTTATTCAGATCTGACCTGACGTACCTGCCTCTTCCGAGTTTTCGCTGTTTGAAATTTGTTTTTTAACGTAATAGTTTTAATATTGGTGTAATGCTCAGTTTATTAAATGGTGTTTTGTAATTTTTCCACATCTGTCTCATGAATCTGCACAAGTGGCGTTTGAGTCATCAAATATTGGATATTTGGGTTGATACCAGACTCGTGTAAATTGATGTTACTACACCTTTGGTAAGTATGTTCATTGCTGTTAAGCAAATATGGTGTCAGCTAACACAAGCGACCGACCACTTTTAAATTACCACAGATTTTAATACCACTTGCCCCCCCCCCCCCAAACCCGCCCTCCTTCTGATCACTCAGCCGTACATAAAATACACTTTACCTTGTAGCAGTTCTAAGCGGCCGATTATTATCCCTTCTTCATACTCGTAACGTTACATACCTGAGTTCTTGGACACGAAATTAATTCACTGTTTGAACATGTAAGTAACTGAATCAGTGGCACAACAGATGACAGAGCCAGTGCTCCAGTCTACTTCCTTCTCAGTGCGAGAAGTCAAAATTTCATCTGCCAAGGCATCTTGGTGCTAGCAAAGAGCTATTCCTTATACTTTCTACGACCGAAGAGCACATTGTGGGGCGGCGGGTGGAATTAGTTGTTGAGTGTTTAAAATGTAGAAAAGATGCATTTCCCGGCCGATGCACCATATGTGGGGCGGCGGGTGGAATTTAATTGCTGTTTAAAAATTCCTTTTATTTATGCTGTCTTTTGCAGTTCTCAACACTGGCTCTCTAACTACAATATTGGCAACCGGAAAGCGATTAGCAAAACTTGAAGCCGGTAATTAGAATTCCTAGTGCCCACTTCATCTGAGAAATACACTTATAGCTACAGCTTATAGCTCTGAGGAATTAGGAGATTGTCTGGGATTCATAATCAAAAACGATCGTGAAAAAAAAAAACGTTTGCTATATTCTGAAAGTCACAGATGAAAAAAAAAAAAAAAAAAGAATCCACACAATCTGACTAACAGAGCAGTTCAGAGTCTAATGTGCTGATGCAACTATAACTGTCCAAATTAAATGTTTAAGTGAATGCTCGCCATAATTTGATGATAATGTTCATCAAACGGCACGGTAAATAATGGTAGAATGTTTGTCCCGCGACGGCACGTGAAAATACGACATACGCAATCTGAAGATAGATAATTAAAGTCATCCCAGAATTAACACTTCACTCGAAAATGATTTCATGGTTACGCGTATCCCGAGTAACTTAATACGGTATCCGAGGCTGTTTATAGCAATGATACCGACGCGACGCGACTCCCGACACAGGTGGTGTGCTATTCAGCGTCTGGAGACAACTGGGGCCTTTTTCTCGCGCAGCGTTCTTATATATAAAGCCGCGGTGCGGACGGCTAAACTGTTCGGTGCTAAACTGTTCGCATTGACCCTGTGCCCATAATCATGTTGTACAAATGGAGAAGATGTCTTAATTATTGACGACGCCTTTGGCACAATTGTTTTATTAATCTCCATTGCATAATGTAATTTTAGATTTTTTACTTCTGATGAAGGTATATTTAATCTGCCAGGAAGTTTCGTATATTTATATATACCGAAACCTTGGTCAAGAATTTTAATAAATCTTTATCCTGCAACTGTTTTGGCTGTCATCCTTTATCGTGACGAATTTCAACAGTTGCTGTTTCAGCCATGTTTAAAATCTTGACACTTATCTCGCATTCGGTACTATTCGGTTTTGTCTCTGGTTTGTCTTTCCGAGAGAGTCAGTTGTACGTTAGGGGTGATACACAGCAGCACGAATAAGTCTGCTCACAAAGAGTTTGCCGATATCTCGTTCATGACTTCACTTAATGCAATGGAAGAGTGGTACAAAAAATACAGGTGGTCGGCGTTACTCCTTCAGCGTGCATGCCGTCAGCCACCTCGCCGCTTCGTCCGCTGAAGGCAGGTCAAGGCGAGTGGCATCTACACTCCCAACTGACTGTCAGAATGGATTCCGCATGCACTTCAGAATGAAGAGAAGTTAAAGGAAATCCTGATCATCCACTCCCAAGGGTAGACCAAACTTTTGCATATACATCAGAATTTATTGATTAATTAAATCCATCTTATCGATGGATTAAGTGTGTTGAGTAAAAATGAGAATGACACACGAGGCTGGCTACAGCCTGATGCGTTTCATCACTTGACAGCCTCGTTGAAAGCTGCCTGCGATTGTCGTATGAAGACAAGCAAGTCTTTTAAGGCACAGCAACGGCAACCACATAACAGTACATTTATATTCATGTATATACGCCTACGAGAAGTCGGATTCTTTCGTGTAGATGTTATTGGCTCCTTCACAGATGTGAAGCTGTAGGAAAGAAAAGTAGCCGTTTTCTTTGAAAATAATTATCCTGTCACATGCCTGTGATTTCTAGAAACCATGAGAAACCGAAACATGGATGACGGAAAGGCTCAAAATGGTTCAAATGGCTCTGAGCACTATGGGACTCAACTGCTGTGGTCATAAGTCCCCTAGAACTTAGAACTACTTAAACCTAACTAACCTACGGACATCACACACATCCATGCCCGAGGCAGGATTCGAACCTGCGACCGTAGCAGTCGCACGGTTCCGGACTGCGCGCCTAGAACCACGAGACCACCGCGGCCGGCTGACGGAAAGGGAATTACAACTTTTGTTCTCATAAGTTTCCAATTTCTTAAGTCAACATGCTGTGTAGGAGTACAAAGAGCGCTTCGCATGAATATGTACTGGCAGCTTGCCGATTCTCACGGGAACTCTGGCAGGCCACTTCTCACTATGCAGCACACGTACGCCAGAGATGAACACAACCTGCAGTGGGCGTGGCGTTAGCTGGTGCCCTTTAAACTTTAGTCTCACTCGTTTCCTTACGCATTGTTATCCCACTATACACTGAGGCGACAAAAGTCATGGGATACCTCCTAGTATAGTGACGGACATCCTTCTGCTAGGCAGAAACTCGACATGACATGGATTGAACAAGTCTACCAGAGCACTTGCCCGCGAAAGGCAAAGGTCCCGAGTTCGAGTCTCGGTCGGGCACACAGTTTTAATCTGCCAGGAAGTTTCATAGTGTGTTTATGTTTGTGCAGTGTGATAAAGGAAATTTTACCAGTTCTTAGTGCGTCGCCATCATTTAGTACCACACCATTGCATTTAACAATGACCGAAGTCTCCATATACACCGTCAACTACAAGAGGGTTGTAACATAATAATCATTAATTAACCCATATAATCTCCAAAGAAGAATGGAGCTTATAAGCTATCCATAACTGCGGAAGTGTTGTTAGTGCAGGACTTTGTGCAGGAACCGACCTTGCGATTATGTCCCATAATGGTTCCATGAGATTCATGTCGGGCGATCTGGGTGGCCAAATCATTCGCTTGAACTGTCCTGAATGTTTCTCAAACCAATCACAAACAGTTGTGGCCCAATGATATCACGCATTGTCATCCATAAAAAATTCCGTCGTTGCTTCTGAACATGAAGTCCATGAATGGCTGAAGATTATCTCCTTGTAGCCGAAAATAACCATTTCCAGTCTATTCCAGGCAAATACAGCGCATACAATTATGGATCCACCACTGGCTTCCACAGTATCTTGTAGACCACTTGGGTCCAGGGTCCGGTGGGATCTGCGCCCCACTCGAACCTCACCATGAGCTCTTCTGAAATCTGGACTTATCCGACCAGGCTGTAGCTCTATAAGTCAGCACAATGATTAAGCTGCAATCATGTCACTGATCTTCTGATTGGTGGACTGATGCATTTTTCCTTGAAGCTATGTTTATGTTGATTTCCCCACATCGGTGCCCCAACGGTGTAGGTCGTATATCATCTAACGATGAGGACCCATAATCAGAATGTGATTGAGAGTCGCCGATTCACGACTCTATATCCCGTAGTGTGGGCGCTATCCACCATGGCTGTCTTGATAAGGTGGTGCACGCCTTCCGGTACCTTGTCGTTAATGAGGAACACGAGACGCGAGCTCCATCGCACTGTACCGGTATGATTGTCTCTCCCCCCCCCGCCCCCCGCTCCCCCCCCCCGCCCCCCCCCCCCTCAGCACAACTAATGGATAAAGTCGAACATCACCTACTATGTGGCTCTGTAAATGACCGTGGCATCATGACCAGGCCCCGGGTCTCTACTCCTGCCCACTCTGTCACCACCAGCCAGAAGCTGACGGCCTTACTTCATAAAAAAAAGCACTTATGAAGGCGATCGCTGGCGTAAAACGGGAAATCCAGGTTTGAATCACTGTCCAGCACAAATTTTTTGTTTCCACTAAATTGTATAGCTGTGGTGCTCCCGTATTCGCAGTTTGCGAACACACTTCCTATACTTCAAATGGAATGCTACATTTTTTACGGCATTCAAACGTTCTTGAAAACACGAACTGTGTAATAGTTCCCTTGTTTTTTTGGTGCTGAAACTTGTCACAAATAATCGGACAAACGAACTGTGATTGAAAAGCAATGCAGCCGAAATCGACTTTTGAGGTGTGAACTCCCAAGTGCGGCTGTGACTCCGTTGTGTCAAGTCATTCGAATAGATTTTCCTCCCTATAGTGCTCACTTAAAAAGGAGTATGTGGACGCCATTAAAAGTTATCTCAAGTCTCTTTTGATACGATAGAAGTAGGTGTTCCTCATCTGTGTCGTAAGGCTCCGTGATGTGGAAAAACGTATTCCCTTGTTAGCGTAGACCTAACCTCTTGCTTCACATGAGAGCCCCATTTGGCGATGAAGACACCACAACAGATGATATAGGCCGCCTTACCTTGCAAGCTCAGCCCACGTCCGCCGCAATAGCTGCGCGGTCATCTCGACGGATTACGAGCGAACCGGCCCGTGTTCGATTCCCAGTCCGATCGTAGATTTTCTCTGTTCGGTCACTGGATGTTGTGTTGTGTCGTGTCGTCCTTACGTTCGTATCTTCATAAATGACATTCCACTACTGAGATGGTTGTTCGGGCACGTTCCGGAAGCCAACAATAAATAAACAAATAAATAAAACAGCAAACCCGAGCTCATTTCTCGGCTAGTTTTGCGAAAAATATCCGCTCCAGTGCTAATGTTCGTTTTATCACTGTACCCGATTTTTCAGGGTCCTTCGATATGCATTAAAAGGCATGTCGCTCAATTATTCTTTAAATTATGCTGATGGAGGGCAATAGAGGCACAACGTAATGCTTACATTGCGTGAGAGTAAAAAAAAAATTGGCAGTGTTAGTGCAGACTTTTCCTTTAAAATAGCATGCTCTGTTAACAAATAGCAGTTGAAGATCGATGTAATTTCCAGTAAATGGTATTATTACTGAAATGTTTTCTGTTTTCAAATTTAAGTATTTCAGAAATACGAGTTTAATTAATAAAGGGATACAATTCGGTGTCTTATAGAAGACTGTATAGTCAAACATACCTGAGAAGATAATTAATGTTGTCTTGAGGGCTTCACATTACCTAGCGAGAGAACTGAAGACGCTAATCCTGCTGCAGACACATTTGACTTGCTAAAATACTGCCCTTTTGTTATGAGAATCTTTCACAGCACATGTGCCAAGAAAATTTGTTCAGTTAAATAAATATCAACGGGTATTATTGTGGAACAATGATGTCGTATCGCTGTCAGCGCTGACAATCTTAGCGAGGTGCGTACGTGATCTTGTCATTGTACTCATCAGTGTCATCTTTTAAGTCTCCTAACTTTCCAGTAACTGAATAGCCAAGTGTCTTTGTTTGAATAGTTAAAAGAAATGTATTAAAGGACTAACGTTGCCAATTTTTTTTGTTTGCTAAAAGACAATTGAAAGTAATTAATAATGAGCTTCATTCAGTTAACTATGTTGTTCAATAATATCTAGAGACAAAGTAATTCATGCTAACTACTGAAGACAAACTAAAGTAAAGTAACTAAAACTGAAGTAATTTTGGCAATCTCAAATAAAGGCAAGAATAAATTAAGTTTGCACGTCGCACATCGGTATCTATTACTCTAGTGGCATTGCGTACTATCACGGTTCGTATTTTGGCGTTGTCAATCTTTTGAAAGCCAACAGTTCCTTATTTGAACCAGTAAATTATCATGTCAGTTACAGTCCCTTCAAAGTACGTAGTTTGCTATGTCAAGGAATTCAATGTACGTAAGTAGAAGTTAATATGAGGTTACGCAAATTATTGTCAAAAAAGTGCTACTTGCAGACAATCATTTACTTTTAATAACAAATGTAAATACCATTTTCCAAACCAATACATCTCAGTTCTGACGAGATAAGGTAACTGCTTTTTTATTCGTTGTTACTTCGTAACGTGTTGTCAGATACGTACGTCAAGCTTCTGTTGTCAAACGTACAGCCAAACGGTTACGTACTCATTGCTGTCATTATTATTGATCAGATATCGGACAGACAGTGCCCAACTCGGCTAGCGACCGTATTAATTAATTTCTGTGTATATCAATAAGATTTGTTGACGCCTGTTTGAGTCACGTGGTGCCCCTTTACGTAGTTTTTTTTTTTTTTTTGTTAGTGATAGCACAGTTTTAAGTACGAAACAAAAAGCAAAGTAAGTAGAAAGTGCAGGATTAGACTAGGTTGCTCATTAGGACAACTTGTTTTACACGGTCAAAATTTCTTCGGGAGCGATAGAGTCATCCAGAATCAAATTCACCAGACATAAGGAGTCACGGTTATACTGTGGCACTAGAACCGATTAATATAGGGATAGATTACAAACAGATCAGGCTAATTACAGTTCGCACAGAGCTATTTGAACAATCATTCTCCGCGCGCTCCATACGTGGATGGAACGGGAAAAAGACCTAATAACTGCTACATTGGGACATACCCTCTACCATGCACTCACAAATGTTTTCAGAATACGCATGAAGACGTAGATGTAAACTGAACAGCCCATACTTTATCTGAATGCTGCTCAAATGTACATACCCATATCATATCAAGATAATGGGTTACATCTACCGTGTATAAAGATGGCCGGTGCGAAAGAAGACAGGCCTGTTGGAATGACGAGAGTGTAATAAGTGGGAGTCACTGGAAGTGAGATGCCGTACAACCTGCTTACAGAGTAAAAGTTTACTTTAACTTGGCGTTTGGAAAGGTTACGACACGTTTTTTCGACAGATTTCCCGCATATGGCAGCAAAACAATGACTTTAAATCTGTCCCACTTCCTCAATTCTTTAGGTTACTTCAGGTTCCATTCTTTAAAGTCTTGCGTATCTACCGCGAAGAAAAAAAAAGAAAAAAAATGCTTCTAAATTTCCTTTGAAGTGGGAAAGATGGTTCCGCACACTGCTCTAGTCACCAAAGCTATGTTCCCTGTCACCAAAGTCATAAGAGAACCCATCCTCTGGAAAGGATGGCGGCAGCTATTCGCATGTTAATACAAGTCCGTATAAGTCACCTGACATAAACTGCGTACTACATGGTCCCATTAACTTCGCTTTCCATTTTACCCTCCTTGTTTGTAGTAAAGGCAGATATGCTACGATTAATTGTAAAATTCCAATTACGTTCAGTTCATCAATATTGAAGGTAATTGAAAAAACTCCGGTACGACCGTTTCTTGACATGCTGCAATTACTTTGAAAAATTAGAATTACTTGAAACTGATCTGCATCGAATATCACTCAAAAAACTCCAGTGTAACATTTTCTTGACTACTGTTCTTCCTGGCATTCCCTCCTAGTTATATTAGCGTCATATTTTGTCGATCGGACGTTAAATCCTAACCTTCCTGGTAGCACTAGCGGGAAAGAGAGAGTGAGGGGGGGAGGCTGTGAACTAAAAAAAAAAAAAACAACGATGCGCTGCATTTCACTGACTTAATTAAATTATGAAGTAAGAACTGCTCATCAACCTTTATTTGGAACAGTTATTAGAAGGACGCGTATTATGACAATCTTTGCTGCTGATATTATACAAGTGAAGTGATCGAAAAACGTATCACTTCACACCTTACACATATCTCGTAGTGACTACATAAGTAAGAGAAGCTTTGAGCTTCTACATAAGAGCGCCGACGCTTCCTCTTCCTCGTCCGCTAAACTAATTGGAAAGAGCGAATATTATGATGGTACATTTCACGTTCTCGCTACACGTTCGGCTGTGAAATACAGATTTATATGCAAAGAAACGTGTGATCACCATCACATTTTTCAACAGAGACTGTAACACACACACACACACACACACACACACAAACGTACGCGCGCGCGCACCCACGCGATGGATGACTACGTCAGTGATGGTGTACTACGCTCTAGGCTAACCCTTCCTGATGGACAGGTTTCTGTTAATCAGTAATTTTATATCTAGATGCGGATCATTAGTTTGTACACTCCTAAACCTCACCGACTGAGGAGGGGAGACTCGGAAAACCGCTGCGAGACACCCTGTTGTTAAGATGAAGCCCCGGCCAGTATCCTATTGTCACACAATGAGACCAGCAGTAACGAATGTAATGACGGTGACCCAGAAGGAGGTTCCATTTACATCTGACCAGTGCTCACAAAGGCCAGTAATTGCTGAGACATCCCACTAGCCCTGCTGCGGAAGCAGTCCGCTCGCCCCAGTGATAAGTGTCTCTCTACGTACCAAACAGAACCCAAGTGTTATTATCACTACTCACTTGGTACATAATAATTTAGAATTCCACATTCGCAAGCTTCTAAAAAGGTCAGTTCTATACTCATTCCGCGTCTTCTATCATTAAGAAACATGGTCCGATCCACGCCTTCAATTTATTATCGACATTCATTTCAATATCGATAATACTATACCTCAGGAAAGTTCTTGTGAGACGGGAATGCTACAACTCGATTATGAATAATCAGTAACAGAGTTGTCTTGCCTATCGCTCATATGAAACGCAAGTTATACTGAAGTCAAGGGACAGCGATTTCCACACAGGTTGATCAGCCAGAACAGTATGACCACCGACCTACTATCTAATACCGAGGGTGGCTCAATTAAGCAAGAAGTACGGGCACCGCACCTCACATAGTGATAACAGAGTCCATCAAACTAAAAAAAAAAAAAAAAATAAGACATTAAGGGCACTATAACAATTTGATTTATTGTTAAAAGACATTAAAAATTTTTTATCCACTGTGTCAAGGGAACGAGGGATTAAAAACATGTACGATAGCCTTGAAACAGGTTGATGGATACAGTTTCTGAAAATGATCAATGATTGCTGAATAAGTTAGTGATCTTAGGAAATTTCTTAGAAAAGCGTGAACAATAGCCAGGACAGGTGGCATTACAGAAGTAGTGTGCGACAATTTGGGAATTTGGGCTGGATGGAGAAGTGTGCTCGGATAGCTGAAGCGATTAAGTTGACTGTGCACATTATGTGGGAAACGTGGGAAAACCAGATTCCTGCCGAGGTGAGAATTTCTGTACCATTTCAAAAGTAATCTCGCCAAACTGCATAGTGTGCAGCTAGCTGGCTGTAAAAAATAAACCAGAAAAAAGCATCCTTGATGGACTTATCTCAGTGAATGCAAATATGGGCCACGCTTACCATTCTAGTGACCCACGAAAAACGATGGCTGCAGTATTAGCTGAGAATTCTAAGCACCTTAATTTTGCTTGAGAAATTTCACTCTGCAGCTCCGAGCAAGAGCTGGCTACAGTGATCCTGGAGCAAGAGTTCACCACAACGCCCGGGAGCTAGTGCTTTCTTACTCCCCTCTACAAAACTGAGCTGGCTCTGCCAGCACTGGAATCTCACTGGCCAATTGCAAATGAGGTTGCAAGTTTCAACCAATGACAAATTAGTAAACATGCTAACAAATTCGCTTCTCTTTCGGATTCTGCTGTACTCAACACATGAAGTACATTTCTCCCTTGGAGCAGTATACAAGGCAAAAATTCTTTCCCAATATGTGACAGAGATCTAGTAACAGCTTGCAATTGCACACATATGGTAACTCTCCTCCCATAGAAAATAACTGTTTTGAGCCAATCAGGGATTTCCTTAAAAACTTTTGAAGAAAACTTCCTGCTGGTCTCCTTCAAGCCTCACGCTTGGGTCCTATGCTAGCAGTGCTATGCTTTCTCCTGTCATTCAGATCTTTGCTGAAAGATATTTTTTGCCCTTTACACAGAATGAGACCTTGCAATGGCCTTGGTTACACTCACTTTTCCTTCTCGCTGCATTCTGCGAGCAGAGAGGTCTTACTATCCTGCACCTGGCTGAGACTTCTCTTTCAGAAGAAATATTTTTATGACCCGTGTTGTTTCCCTATGGCTGTCATCTTTCACCAGCCAGCTAAAAGCCCAAAGCTGCAATGCATTACAAGAATCTCAGCGCACCAAAAGGAAAAGAGACAGAGTTAACAGGATCTGCAGTCATTGGCACTTGTTACTATTTATTGTGCTTTCTTGCAGCATTAGTGATTTTTATTTATTTGTAGGATCTGCATTCTGAGTTATTAAACAGGTTACATGAGGGTTTCGGTGAAAACTGCGACGTAACAATGAATATGGACAACATCATAGCATTAAGAGTTGGCACGGAACTTCTAGGAGAATTACAGTATGAGAAGACAACAGAATTTAAAATAAATGATATTTTCCGATCGCGACTGATATTAGAATTGTCCTAATTGTTCGATGCTCCCGGACAGTTGACAGGGAGACAGCCTCCATAAACCTGAAGGAACAAATTACTGGAAGTTGTGTTAATATTCGTACTTGCCATGTGCAGTTTAGCTAACAATATACCACACACAATGGAGAAATGCATTGCGAACTGCCAGAGTCAGATGGACACTGAGTGAAATTCTGTGGTGTTCAGCGACGAGTCTCACTTGTATTCGTGATGGTCAGATTGATGCCATCGTGCCCGTAGACGACCTGATGAAAACACAGCAATCAGTAATTCTAGAGAGCCATACGTCTTTGTCTCCACGAGTCATGGTATAGGGAGCTGACGGAGAGGACAACAAGACTGACGTCATTATTGTGAAGGGAGGCTGAGTGGTCGCTAATAGGTGACGACATTGGTTATTCTACCATTCATTGCCATGTTATCAAATGGAATTTTGCAGCAGTTTAATAAAACAACAGATGCACTTCGTACCACAAACGACTTAAGGAATGTGGGGATCCTTGACTGACCGACCTAATCGCTTGGTTTTTGAACCATAGAGCATGTATGCGACAAAACTGAAAGACATAAACTTTTATGCCGACTTCCAGTCAGCAATCTTCATTAACTGACACACAGTATGCAAAAAATTCCTGATGAAGAAATTCGGAGGCAGTTTGCTACCACGCCGCAACAGATACAAGAATGTATTCATACCTATGGTGTTACACAATTTACTAATGTTGATGATGGACATAAAATACATATGGAAAGAAAAGTTAACCAACTAATACCCATAATGTGATGACCAGCTTCAAATATTTTGACAAATATCGAAGTGTTGTCTCATGGTGCAATGTGTACCATATCAGACGTAGCCACATCGTTTCACGTATCCGGACAATTCTGACACGTCATCTGTAGCTAATGAAATGCCTTTACTGAAAATACCAGAAATCATACTTATGATAACATCAAAAATATGTACATATGAACAGTGTTCAGCTTTAGAATGAATTCGAAAATCACTTGCTCATTAAATTTCCCATGAAATAAAAAAAAATCCGATTTCAGTAGGCACAATTTACTGAAAAGTTTCAGATTTTCTAACTTGAACACTCTTTGTAACTCCTCTGGAATGTCAGAAGCAGCTTATAATATTGTATATCAGTTCCATATACAGGACATATCATTTTGGCGGTGTGCTGCTAAAGAGGTACGTAAAACATAACCACAATGATTCAGTATGAATCATTTTACGCTTTGAGTCAACGGCTACAGTTTATCAATTTACAGGTTACTAAATATCACACCTTCCTTGCAACATACATTACTACTTTTTTAGTAAAAAGAAACTGTTAGTTCACAGAAGTAGTCGAGAAGAAATATTTTAAATTTACATTTGAAATAACATGTCTACATTTCAGACATATGTCAGTGTGCAAAAAGAAAAAAACGAAAAATAGAAAAGCCACTGACAACTTTAGCAATGCTGTAGCACTATTAATGCAAACCTACAGGCAAAATGATAAGAAAAGAGGTCGTGTAGCGAATAAAAACCATAACTATCCCAAAAGAGTTCGGATGAAGGAAATCTTGGAACAACATCCGACGAAACCTCAACGCCTTTATGTGTGCAGGAGGGAATTGGGAGGTCATCGTGCAGGAATATTATCGAAAAGGACCTGTGTCTACATCCTTACAAATTTACTGTTGTGCTTGAGTTAAAGCGGCCAGTTCCGTCGTTGGTTACGGAGTGAAGCGGAATTTGGATTTTTGGATCAACAGCTTTTCATTTCTTCGGATGGAACGCAGTGGTGGGTGAAGGAAGAGTGGAAGATACAGTAGGAAAATTTGGATCAGGAATAAGAAATGAGAGAGGTGAACGACTAATTAGCTTCTGCAAAGAAAATTCATTACCAATGGGTAACATATTATTTGAACACCACAATAAACGAGCTGAAATACAATGAGAAATTAAGATTTAAGAGGAGCAACATGTGCTGGAAGATGGAAAGGGATTCACCATCCTGGAAGCAGAAGTAGAAAAGGCGCTGAAGGAGATGAAGAATAGGAAAGCATGTGGAATTGGTGATTGACAACTGATACAGAATCTATATTTATACCAGAAAGTAAGGATAAGGATTGGAAATGAAATGTCAGAAGGAAGCAGCATTGGACGAGGTGTAAGTCAAGGTTGTTGCCTTTCCCCACTGTTGTTTAACGCATACATTGAAGAGATTATTGCGAAAGGCTTAGATGGGAAAAGAGGAATATGTATTGGCGGAAAGAGAATGGAATGCATAAGATCTGCTGATGACATGGTATTAGTGGCAGAAAGTGAGCGGGCAGTGAATAACATACTGAAAGATCTGAATGAATCTTGTGTGGAATATGGGATGCAAATAAACACAGCAAAAACAAAGAGTATTGCCATCAGTACAGGACGCAGACTGTCCAATATTAAAATAGGACGGTTACCATTAGCCAAGTAACTGCATTTATATAACTTTGAAGCACAATAACTGAAGATTTGAGATGTCACCAGGAGGTGAAAACTCGAATTGCCATAGCGAAGTAGGCATTCAACAGAAAGAGGAGACTCTCATGTGACAAATTAGATAAAGGCATAACGAAAAGGCTTGCCAAATGTTTGGTCTGGAGTGTGGCACTATATGGGGCAGAAACATGGACGCTGAGAGGAGAGGATGAAAAAAGGTTAGAAGCATTTGAGAAGTTTATGTGGAGGAGAACGGAGAGAATAAGCTGGATGAAAGAGTGAGTAATGAAAGAGTATTGGAAAGGGTTGGGAAGAGATGATGTATGTTGAAGGTTGTAAGAAAAAAAAAAAAAAAAAGAAGAAATGCTTGAGACATTCGTTGAGAAGTGAGTGCTTGCTAGCAGATGCCTTGGAAGGATTGGTTTGCGGGAGAAGACTGAGAGGAAGAAGGAGAGACAAAAAAATGGTTCAAATGGCTCTGAGCACTATGGGACTTAACTTCTGAGGTCATCAGTCCCCTGGAACTTAGAACTTCTTAAACCTAACTAAGCTAAGGACATCACACACATCCATGCCCGAGGCAGGATTCGAACCTGCGACCGTAACGGTCGCGCGGTTCCAGAAGGTAGCGCCTAGAACCGCTCGGCCACCCCGGCCGGCAAGGAGAGACAAGATGATAGATGACATAAAGGGAAGAGGAAATGGGGCAGACCTGAAGAGGATGGCAGAAGACTGGACAGCCTGGAGAACTACCATGTGAAAACCTGCCTTTTGGCAGAACACTGATGGTGATGATGATGATATTATCTTCTGGCCTACCAACCAATGACTCCTAATACCGTAACGGTAACTTCATGGTGCACATACAGATCAGTTCCCTATCACTGTATGGATTATCTAAACACTGATTCTTTTTTGTCATTTCTTCGAAAAATCTGATTGGTTACTTTTCTCCTGAATTTTCGAATAACTCTTTCTGTAACAATTCATAATTTATTCTAATTTAGGTTTCCGTGGACCAGTATCGCTCAAAGAATGCAGATTTAAATTGCTCATACAAATGACGGTTTGCAGCTACTCTCTGCGTGGTTTCCTCTATTGCGCCGTCCATATGCCCACAAATGAAGTCAAGTTAATGTATAAGTGGCCAGTGCTCTTGTAAACCGATCTGGAATTGATTTATAAACGTGTGTGGGTGTAAGGCGTTTCCGCTTTCTTTGTAATTCTTCGGAATTTTCTGACTGTCAAAAAGTGATCTTTGCCAAATTTTTCTATTCCATCATACGGCGTTTGTGTTTTCACAACATTATCCGTTCCCTTCCACTGTGTCATGTTTTCTTGTATTCATTCTACCATATTTGGGTCCTGAGATGACTGATTTACATCGTATCTACGCAGTGGTGTGCAGTTAACTAAACCGTACCGTCCCTCGTGTATCGGACTGAAAGATTCGTTTACACATCCCGTTACTGGATCACTGTTTCGTCTTCCTATTTGATTCGTATTGACTTGCGGTCTATAAGCTGTTGCGCTATGACTTGGAAATTGAGAAAATTCTTCTGGGACCGCAAATTACTTGCTTCGCTCACGTGTGTTAACTCTTCTCTTCCCATTTGTTTCTGTTTCGTTTCGGTAATTATTGACGCAACTTCTTGTGGATATATAACTTCTTTGTGTTTCCGCTACTGTTACTAAGATTGCACAACTGACTTGTTTACTTCTGGATTTCTGTCCATCACTATGTCGGAAGACAGTACCTATTCCGTTGCCTCACTACTGCTTTCTGTACGGTTCTCGATACACTGTTTCAGTTCTGTACGGAGCTGTTCATACTGTTTCTGATTTTTCGAGACGATGTTTTCAATGCGTGTATCGAATCTTTTTAATGCAGCTCGCGTGACACGTTTTCTGACATTGAGCTCGTCCACGATTTGTTGCGCCTTACCACGCATCTTACGTGCTAAATTATCAGCTCTTTGATTAATATTAAACATTGGGTATTGCACCTGTTCAACGTCAGAACGCATCTTTTTCTGGTCGGGCATTAACGATTGTATAGGCTCGCACGAATTTCTCGCCTCTCTCCGGATTTTAGTAACCTGTTCATTAACTTCCGTTCGTAGGTTTCGCTGATCTTCGCGGACTTTTTCGAACCCGGCATAGGTTTCAAATTCGTGACTGTTTAAGCCAGCATTTGTCTCTGTTTTTAAATCTGGTAACCTTGCATTTGTTTCAAGTTTTAAGTCTGCTAACCCTGAATTTGTCTGCTTTAAGACCATAGTTTGCTTCAATAATGCGAACACACTATCTGACTCTTCGCCGTCGTCACCTGTCACTATTTTATGTAAATTTTGCCGTTCGCGTCTTTCACGTGGCGTCTCACCGATTTCCATAAACATTCTTTCTGTTGGCAACTGTCCCGTATGATTTGGAATTACTATATTTGGCTCAACGTACTGAAGTTTCTCGTCCTCTGACTATACTTCTGACCCAATAGATCCGTCATTTGTTTGTTTTAGAGCATTCTCAGACTGTGATACCAATCGCAGAGCTACCATCATTCCCTCTGCACTACACTGCGTCCTGTTCTGTGACTTGCACTAGATACTGTTTGTTGTACATCAATCTTTATCCTGTTAGAATCATCAGTTTGCCCTATCGGCGATAATCTCCGTTCTTCCGCCATCTCCGATCGTCTAACTAACCGCTGTCTTTCTCGAATTGCGCGAGCCTGAGCTCTCCTCAACATTAAGTTATATGACTTTAGACGTTTCCAAAATATCATAGAAAGTTTCTTAGACTATG
Organism: Schistocerca nitens; assembly: GCF_023898315.1. Taxonomy (NCBI): domain Eukaryota; kingdom Metazoa; phylum Arthropoda; class Insecta; order Orthoptera; family Acrididae; genus Schistocerca; species Schistocerca nitens. The sequence goes on from NC_064621.1 coordinate 332,563,655, forward strand.
TACACATCATTAGCAACGCCGTTCACAGTTTGTAGAATTTCAAACCAACTCAACAACGCCGTGAATAACATCGCACGTGCCAGCAAGATCATGCACAAGCTACGTTTACACCAACATAAACATTATCTTATTTATTAATGTAACTTTTCTACACATTGGATCACACATTTACTGTATTCTGACCAATATACATACACACACATTGGGTAACCTCGTCAGAAAAACAACAAAACAAAACAAAAATTTTCAAATCAACAATTTTAATTTCCCTTTCTAATTTGTCTAATTGCCATTCAAGCAGACCAATTGCCATCCTGACAGGGTCGCCATTGTGTAAGGTTTTGAGGACAGAACAACAACTGTGTAAGCTATAAATATTTTTTGTTTAAGCTGCAATCTTATCACAGAAATACACGCACTTACACGGTTTACAAATGACAATGTTACGACAGTCATCAAACGAACGCATCTCGTCCTCAGAATGTGAAATAATCCTAAACACAACAATGGTAATTTTTACCTAGAAGTTTCTTTACAAAATTATTCTTACAACTACTTCATGAAGTTGGCCACTACTAAATCAACTGATCCCGGTTCAAAGTGTGGAACTACACTCCTGGAAATGGAAAAAAGAACACATTGACACCGGTGTGTCAGACCCACCATACTTGCTCCGGACACTGCGAGAGGGCTGTACAAGCAATGATCACACGCACGGCACAGCGGACACACCAGGAACCGCGGTGTTGGCCGTCGAATGGCGCTAGCTGCGCAGCATTTGTGCACCGCCGCCGTCAGTGTCAGCCAGTTTGCCGTGGCATACGGAGCTCCATCGCAGTCCTTAACACTGGTAGCATGCCGCGACAGCGTGGACGTGAACCGTATGTGCAGTTGACGGACTTTGAGCGAGGGCGTATAGTGGGCATGCGGGAGGCCGGGTGGACGTACCGCCGAATTGCTCAACACGTGGGGCGTGAGGTCTCCACAGTACATCGATGTTGTCGCCAGTGGTCGGCGGAAGGTGCACGTGCCCGTCGACCTGGGACCGGACCGCAGCGACGCACGGATGCACGCCAAGACCGTAGGATCCTACGCAGTGCCGTAGGGGACCGCACCGCCACTTCCCAGCAAATTAGGGACACTGTTGCTCCTGGGGTATCGGCGAGGACCATTCGCAACCGTCTCCATGAAGCTGGGCTACGGTCCCGCACACCGTTAGGCCGTCTTCCGCTCACGCCCCAACATCGTGCAGCCCGCCTCCAGTGGTGTCGCGACAGGCGTGAATGGAGGGACGAATGGAGACGTGTCGTCTTCAGCGATGAGAGTCGCTTCTGCCTTGGTGCCAATGATGGTCGTATGCGTGTTTGGCGCCGTGCAGGTGAGCGCCACAATCAGGACTGCATACGACCGAGGCACACAGGGCCAACACCCGGTATCATGGTGTGGGGAGCGATCTCCTACACTGGCCGTACACCACTGGTGATCGTCGAGGGGACACTGAATAGTGCACGGTACATCCAAACCGTCATCGAACCCATCGTTCTACCATTCCTAGACCGGCAAGGGAACTTGCTGTTCCAACAGGACAATGCACGTCCGCATGTATCCCGTGCCAGCCAACGTCCTCTAGAAGGTGTAAGTCAACTACCCTGGCCAGCAAGATCTCCGGATCTGTCCCCCATTGAGCATGTTTGGGACTGGATGAAGCGTCGTCTCACGCGGTCTGCACGTCCAGCACGAACGCTGGTCCAACTGAGGCGCCAGGTGGAAATGGCATGGCAAGCCGTTCCACAGGACTACATCCAGCATCTCTACGATCGTCTCCATGGGAGAATAGCAGCCTGCATTGCTGCGAAAGGTGGATATACACTGTACTAGTGCCGACATTGTGCATGCTCTGTTGCCTGTGTCTATGTGCCTGTGGTTCTGTCAGTGTGATCATGTGATGTATCTGACCCCAGGAATGTGTCAATAAAGTTTCCCCTTCCTGGGACAATGAATTCACGGTGTTCTTATTTCAATTTCCAGGAGTGTATTTGGGATGACAATCAAGTCTACGGAGGATGGTTAATTTTGTGACAAGTTGAGAGAGAGATTATCCAAGGTCACTCGAGTTTACAGTCGACACAATCTGGTGAACCAATAAGTTTATGCCTCTTCTCGCAGTATTTACCTTATCTGCAATGAGCTGTAGTCTCCATGGCTGCTCTCATCCTCTGAAATTCCTATAACAACTAATTAAGCCTTTGCTGATTTTTCCAGCTGAAACTCTCCCTATTATTCTCATTATGCAGGGAAATATGTACTCACCCTAGTCTTGGAATATGGCGATATGCACGCGCATCGCTGGAGCAGCGTGCACATTAAAATGCCCTTTCAGTCCTTGCAAGAACTATTTACTAACTGGCTGGTTCGTTTCTCCACAGTTGGAGCTCAACGACACTACAGCTAATATCTAGCTGAATGTCAGCCGCAGTGAATGCAGTGTCCATACAAATTTCTCTTCTGCATTGTACAGAGCATTATGCACCGTATTCTGCACTTGACACAAGTTCAGAGAAGAGTCTACGAAAATTTCGCTCTTGTCTTTCTCGTAGCCAAACTGTCTCCCCGCATGGGTTCTTTTGTTCTCCACGACACGATTTTTTCGACCAATATGAGCGTTCCTCTCATTTTTGTGGAAACTCTCCCTGCCAATCGCAAGGGCCCTATCATTCAACTGCGTCGAAATCTCGCCACTTTACTCCTTACTAGTTTGTTTCTTCCAATCGGACGTTTTGTGCCCGCTCCAGGTGCCTAAAAGTTACATGCATACATCACATGTGTACCACTCACTGTTCATGTGATCAACTGAGTCACTGGTTTTGTTCATATACATTTGTAATTCCGAAACTACGTTTTCTAAAGCTTCTTTCTATCTTACTTCTGGTGGCCCATTACTTGCTCTCCAGTATGCGTCACCTATCCGGTCGCTGACTCCCGCCACGGGATGCCCCCTAAGGTGTTTTCGTGGTGCCTCGCATGGTGCGGCCTCTGCTTCTGCATGCACCTGCTTCCACACGAAACATTTTCTCTTGCTGCTGCTCATTGACGTGTATTATACAGGAGCAGTGTGTTGATACTGTTGTTTCAAAAAAAAAATGGTTCAAATGGCTCTGAGCACTATGCGACTTAACTTCTGAGGTCATCAGTCGCCTAGAACTTAGAACTAGTTAAACCTAACTAACCTAAGGACATCACACACATCCATGCCCGAGGCAGGATTCGAACCTGCGACCGTAGCGGTCACGCGGTTCCAGACTGAAGCGCCTTTAACCGCACGGCCACACCGGCCGGCCTGTTGTTTCAGTGTCATCCCTTTTGCATTACATACTTATAGACAAATCTACTCGTTACCACTGAAGTAAGTTAGGTGTCATATTCGCCTTCCCGTTACGATGTATAAAACTCTTATGTAAGGTGTGAAATGGACCTTCATTTATTCTGCCACCTTACACACTCACCTGATTCAAGATACAACAAATCAGGGTGATGGATTCCAATTACAGCACCAAACCTGGAAGATCACGAACCACATTAGGATTGGTTAAGGCGTGGTGTGATTACATCTTGATGAAGTGTAATTCCCGCTCACCTGCTGACTGCGTCATTGGAGTGAACGGTAGAATAGATTGTTAAGGCATCCCCTCTTCGGGCATTTAACAATTTTGAAGGAGTGGACACCAAGAGGGTCCGAGTGCTATGAACTGGACACCAAGAGGCTGCGAGTGCTATGAACTGGTTATCTCATTTGGACGTTTCCAATTTGATTGTAGAAACTTCAATGTACTTGTAAAATCATACAACATGGTAGCATTTAGTCGTGCGGTCAACGGTAGTCAAATTTTTCATGGAATCAGTGTAGTTTCTGCGTATTAAGTGGAAAGTGTTTTTAATTGCATGTTTCCAGATGTAACTATATATACACGGTCCAGTCATATTAACGTGACCACCGCGTATGTTCGACGTCAACATGCAGTAACGAGTCTCTGACGGCTGGTGGCAGCACTCGCAGTGTTGGGTATAAATAAAGTGCTGGGGGATGCGGGAAACTAGTGCATTCGTTGTCGTAATGAGGAAACAGAGCGATTTACAAAAAGTCCAAAACCGCTTGACCATTGATTTTCGGGCAGAGGGTGGAAAGATTCCAAAAAACTGCGGTGGTGAGGGGGGAGGGCGGGGGACAATAAAAGAAACAGTTCTGAGACAATTGGTGTGCACCAGGATGAGTTTACCCTACACCTCTGGCCCCCAAACCCCACGGTCTTAAACGCAATCGACAATCTGTGGGGCCACCTCGAACCTTCTGTTCATGCCATAGATCCTCTACTAATAAACGTACCGAAGATGCACGGGAGTCACCATGGATCCTCATCCCTGTTGTTAATTCCAAGATACCACTTACTCGCTTCTTGCTCGTCTCTCAGAGGTCCTCACTTCAAAAGTTGGCTTTTCAGGCTATTGATAGGTGGTCGCATTAATGTGACTGGAGAGTGTGTAATTAACAGAATAAAAATGAGAAATATTCAGGCAAGAAGCTGTGACGTTACTGCATAGGTCGCTAAGTAACGTTATTTCGTTTACTGTAGGTATTTCGTACCTACTTTGTGAGTTGGAGCAGTGTGTCTGAGAAAGCAGCCCTGCACCCAATTCTCTGTTGGTTTGCCGATGGAAGTGTCCCTATAGCCGTGAGTAGAATGACTGTTGCTGAATCTGGTTACCTCGACCGGTGTCCACTTTGAGGAGAAGAGGCAGTTCGCATAAACTGAGCAATGACCTCGTATGTGACTATTCAAAGACAGGCTGGCGATTGCACCCTTATAGGAGCAGATTGCACCACGGTCGCGTTACAGTCCCTGAGAGTAACTAAGAGTGACATTAAGTCTTCCCTGTACGGTCTGAATACACAGATGCCACGTCGCGCACTATCTCGACCGTGAATGGTGGTCAGTTGTGTCTACTCTAAAAATTTCATTCACCCAATAGTACTGCGCCTCTGTGGATAGAGTTCTCTGCGTGTAAGTCTGACCAGTCATGAAGATACTCTTCTGGCTGAGTGCAATCTTTCTGTTAAAAATTATGCATCCTGCACATGAAATGAGGGAAGTTAGGCATGATTTCCTTTCCATTCTCATGGATTTAGAAACGATTCTCGCCTGTCCCTCTGGTAACAGCATCTGCCACACGTAGAGTTTTTGAGAGCATACGGCTAACGACCATAAACTTAGGTTCTGGGCACAGTGCTCCGGCCCGTCAAGGAAAGGCATTATATCCAGCCTCTGGTTTGGTACCGGTAGGCATATGCAAGCTGTTTAGGTGGAAGTAAGTAACATATCTGTGGTAGGAATCCATATTCCACAACGCTTGTTACTTGCTTACTCTACTACACAACTTGTCTTGCTCATTGTGATTATATTTGTGGCTTCTTACCGTAACGTTGTCCTCGATTACATGAGCTGCTCCGATAAGAAGTTCTTGTGCGTCAGCTCCATACATCCTTCAACATTTTGGTACCTCCCACTGTGTTGGCGACCTTTTGTAATCTAAATTTAACAATACAGAAGTTTGATTTCTGTTAAGCTCATTGTGATTCGTGTCAACCATTAGAGCAAATAAATAACTGTTATTCTCAGATCTGATTTGTGTTTCAAGATCCTTCAACTTGTCCTACATCTAGTTCTGGTTAGGCTTTCCTTTAAAAGTAAACGTATTTCTATTCGGTTCGCTTCACTGTCTTGGTGTTGTCCTTTTGCACAATGGCCCACTACAAAGATAACTTATGTAATATTCTACCAAAGCATCGAATATTGCATTAATCTTTCTTGTGTTATTACGCTTTAGTTTCTGCAGATACTATTTTATTAAATCAACGAGCCTTGCATTGGCTCGTCTTATATCATTACCAGTTAATTTCTTTTGATATTCAATGTCAAATCAATAAGCATTGCTCTCGCTCGTCCTTCATCAGTACACCGTTCTCTCCTGTGCTCTGTTTGAAAGCTATGAACATTGCACTCGGCTCGACTTTCCCCACCTCACAAGCAGTAGACTCATACAACGGTTCAAAGCGTAGAAACGATCAAAATTTGACTTATATAACTATAAATTGAGTAGCTATAACCAACCTGTTTATGGGGTGTTTTAATGACATCGCCCTGACCATGCCTCCTGCATAATCGCTGTTATTATTAAGCCGACAGTACATTCGTTAGCTGGCCTCATGGACGTGAAAAACTGGACTAGTTCTGGGAGCACATCAGTAATATCTATGACAATATCAAATTTATGACAGACGATGCATTGAAATTCCTTTTCGTACTTGTCCGCCGAAAGGTCAATGGCTGCGTTGTCACAGTTTTTACAGAATACCTAACCAAACAGAACGGTATCAGCACGCGACGAGCTACCACCATCCAGCACATAAACGTGTTAAGAGAATCTTGGTGCATCGAGTGCAAGTCTTTTAATTGGTTGAAAACCTGACGGAAAAGCTGCTTCGCGTACGATAAATGTTACGGAAAACTTCTACAAGAATCGACGAATTTCGTAAATCATTTCACCGAAGAATTGTAAGCAGAATGCCCCCGAAAAGGACACGAAGAATCTTGGGGTTACCATTCCGTGACTGAGTAATAGGAAAAATTTGCCGATTCCTAAAGAAGGCCGGCCGGTGTGGCCGTGCGGTTCTAGGCGCTTAAGTCTGGAACCGCGTGACCGCTACGGTCGTAGTTTCGAATCCTGCCTTGGGCATGGATGTGTGTGATGTCCTTAGGTTAGTTAGGTTTAAGTAGTTCTAAGTTATAGGGGACCGATGACCTCAGAAGTTAAGTCCCATAGTGCTCAGAGCCATTTGACCCATTTTAATCCTAAAGAAGCATAAAATCGACTCAGTATTAAGGTCTCCGGACAATTTTCGACAACTTGAAGCCTGTGAAAGATGACGTAGACCTCAGAACGCCACGAATATATAGAATATCGTGTGGGTATGGCTAATGTTATGTTGGACAGACTGTGCGCATTATTCAACACAAAAATCACACGCTGATGTTCTGTGACGATGAATGAACCTATCGATGCCCGATTTATGAAGCGAAGATTACGGTACCATTTATTTAGAATTTATATGTAATTCGGTTTTGCAGGGGAGCCCATTACTTCTGCTTAACTTTCGGTTATCTGCAGAATCTAATAGCTACCTGGAGGGCAATTCCTCAGGGCAAAAGCGTCCTGATCATCTTCCAGGAAATCTGTTGTTAAGTTCCTGCACAAGGTCACGCATAGAATGGGCTTAGTGGCCATCGTGCCGTAAGTTACAGAGAAAAAAATAGTTATTATATGAAATACTGTACCAAACAGATATTGGGACTCAAAAAGTTATTAAAACCGTCACAGGGAAGGTAAACTCCCTGTGATCACTTTTGTGGACATTACCCAAGCTTACGTACCGGTAAACAGAACTGTCTTATTGAATGTCCTTCTTCTCAGGGACTGGAAACAGTAGCGCAGGAATTAGTAAGGAATTTGTCGGCAGTCACAACTGCTAGGGTCAGATACCGAAGATCAGCATCGGAAAAGATTGAAATAAAGAGATGAGATCGTCAAGGACATGAGATGTCACCAATTCTGTTCAACTTGTTCCTGAGCGAAGAAGTGGAGAATGGTGAACGAACCCATAGCTGTTGGAGGCGTACAAAGAAAATAAAATATGGTACCACAGTAGACCACATAACATTTGCAGATGAGACGGCACTGCTACATGAGAAATGAGAAGATCAAAAATGGTACTTGAAAATGATGAAGCAAAATCCGGCCACAGGACTGCGTACAATAAGACAAATGTTCTGAGTGCGGAGACTACTGGATAGTTTGAGGTCAGGTGATGTAGTATGTCATCAGCTTCTGCTCCCTGGAGTAAACCACAACAGCCAAATTAGATGCCTATAAGAGCATAATAGACAAGCTCCAAACGCTGCAGAAACTACGGTATGTTGCCAACACAATCCATGGGACGAAATTCCTGTCCACGTATGCCAAACTGAGTTATTGTATGTCAACAATAAGAAGCGCCGCATTCTACGCAACGGAGACGACCATTTTGGGCAAGAAAGCGAGCATCCTCCTCGAGAAGAATGAATAAGGATCTTGAGAGACATGTGGACAACGATGAAAGAAGTTAAAGTCTAGACACATAGATCAAGGCAGGAGCAAGTGTTGAGCCAGTTTCAAGCATGGTGCGGTAGAGAACATTGAGATTTGCTGAGCATTTCGTAAGGATGGAGGATAACACGCTGACTAAGGATATATGGAACGCAACATGTTTAACAGGTAACAGTTGGATGAAAGAAGTCATTGGAGCTGGGAATGAATAGGAACAAGCGAAAAAATTTCATATTCAGTAGTGCAGAATAGTTCTAGCTACAAGATACCAGAATCAAAGTTAACATCGCAGAAGTAGGAAAGCCAGGAGGAGCGAGAGAACGAAGAGGTATTAGGTAGAAAGAAGACGTACCGAACAAGGCACCTATAATACTAAAGGGTCTAAGTGAACCAGATAAATAAATGTATTATTAATCGGTGCAGGAAGACAGTTTAGCACCGTGAGATAAGCAATTTCCAGTCACTGTGACGTCATGATGAGGACCACTGGAATCTCCAGGAACGACGGACCACGGCTCCAGAGGGGCCGTTAAGCGGAAGGCAAACAGCCTACGTTAAAAGGTGCGGCCGTACGCCTGTTTGCCCCGCTGGGCCGGTGTTATTTTAGAAACTGTTACGGGGACGTCCCGTTATCTGGGCCCCTCTCCACTGTCCCTGTTATGTCCCTTTTCTGTTCCTTCACCGCCTGCTCATTCTGTCTCACTCCCGTCGCCCGCCCCCTCTCCGCCATATCTCCCAACCTTCGCTACCTATCTCTCTCTCTGTATCTCTTCTCTGTCTTCCCCCACAGCAAAGCTACTACAACCATCCAGGAAGACGGAACGGGTCCAGGTAATATATTCAAGGTTGGAGGCCGGGCTCAGGCAGCCATCGGATACATTATCACAGCTGCAGCGAGTGAGGGCGGCTTCGTATTGTTTATTCTTATTCGTGTTTAACCGACACACATTGTCGTCTGTCCCAGCCGCCTCAGAATACATGCCACGAGACGATGTAAATACCGTGATCGTTGCAGCAGCATCTGTTTATAGAGATAATTTTCTATTACAGTAACTACTAGAACCAAAGAACTTGGAAGATGAATGGAACGGGATAGAAGTGTTTTGAAAAGGGATCCACTAACAAATTACCTAGCCACAAATAATCTACCAGACGAATACCAGTCAGGTTTCTGTAAACATCGCAGTACGACATCTGCTTTGCTAAAGATAACGAAATACTTGAAGATGGATGCACGAGAGGCTACTGTCATGTGCTTCTTAAGACTTCTGCAAAGTCCTTGACATGAAACTTCCTGGCAGATTAAAACTGTGTGCCGGACCGAGACTCGAACTCGGGACTTTTGCTTTTCGCGGTCAAGTGCTTTACCAACTGAGCTACCCAATCACGACTCACGACCCCTCCTCACAGCTTTAATTCCGCCAATACCTCGTCTCCTACCTTCCAAACTTCACAGAAGCTCTTCTGCGAACCTTGCAGAACTAGCACTTCTGGAAGAAAGGATATTGCGGAGACATGGCTTAGCCACAGCCTGGGGGATGTTTCATTCTGAAGCCTTTGACATGGTCGTCTTCGACATTTTACTTGTCAAACTTAGTAGCCTAAATTTCTCGCCAAGTGCAGTGCAGTGCTTTCGCTCATACTTGATGTCTCGCAAACAATGCGTTACGTCTTGCATCGTTAAATGGAGGCAAGCAGCATCAGCCATCTCCCAGGGTTAGATAGTAGGTCCTACACTCTTTTCATTGTATGTCTACGATCTCTCATCAGTTCTGTTCTACTGCAAATACCATATGTACTCTGATAACCTTCAGTGTACCTAAGTGCAAAGCCAGCAAACCTGAAGACAAGTAACGAGAATCTCAATACGGACCTGTGTGCTCTATCAGAATGTACACTGAATGAAGTTACTTCAATCTATCCAAAGCAAAAGCGGTATTGGTTATTATTCTACACTGATGGCCCGAAATATCTGAAATCCTCAACACTTTTAAATCTAAATGGGACGAAATATCAAGTGCCTTGGAGTAACAATAGGTGAAATATAAATTGGACTGAACACGTAAGTGCGTTTTGAAAGAAGGCATCAGCATCTTTCCATGCCCTACAAAAATTTAAAAGGCCATTTCCTCTTGACCTGGAAGGAAGCTTGTAAAAACACTTACACTTCCAACTATTGTCTACAGCGATGTTATCCTGTAAAGTCTTTCGCAGGAAAGCTTCCAGTGCCTGGAACTTTGATGAATGCCTGTGTTGGTTATATCTATGATGTTCGACTCATTTATTATGTTTCACCACCATATGCGCAAGTATCCTGTCTTCTCTACTGTCTTATGAACATAAACTGTCCCTCATATTTCCCCTTGACCTTAACGCTCTACTCTGAACAACATAGCAGAAACATCCATTTCCATCAGAGAAAAATCCTTTGTGTCCCATTGCAACACTCAGCCACTTTCTCGATATCCTCAGTAGCAGGTGCCCGACTTTGTAAAAATCTACCGCATTATAATAAACAGTTGCATAACATTTCCAGTGACTCAGACATCCACAGGAATTTTGGTACAACGTTCGTACCAGTCCAAAGTACCGTTATCCAAGATGGTTGCGGTGACGTCATCCAATATGGCGGATTTTGGCGGGAAGTTTGAATTTTGGCGGAAAAGTGCCACGCCCCCCTCGCCCAGAAAAATGGCGTGAAGTTCAACACGATAATGCGTCACACCGATGTTATCTCTACTAAGCAAAGAAAATGGCGGGAAGATAGCTCACTTGGTCTACCTCCACTAACATAAGTCACCCAACCACCACTTCCTCCTACGAACTGGCGCCAAGTTTGAATTTCTGCGGTAAACATAGCTCACTTGGGGTTTTGCTACCAGCCTAAGAAAATTGTGGGAAAGAAAGGAGACTTGTACTAACCTCAGCCTCCCGACCACCACCTCCTCCTAAAAACTGGCGCCAAGTTTGAATTCTGGCAATTAAGAAAGGTGACTTGGGCTTTTGCTACCAACGTTGCAAACAAAGCTCACCTCCACAAACGTAAGTCACCCAACCGTCACCTCTTCCTAGGGGCTGGTGATAAAAGGACTCAGTCTGTCATAGGCTGATGGAGAGAGGAAGGAGTGTACTTTATTTTGGAGCAATTTATTTAGGGTTGGAGTATATTTATCACAGAACTCACGCTCTGACATGCTCCACAGCATACGGACCTGTGAACTACTCCTACATTAATCTTGTATAAGACTCTACACACACGCTTGCTAATTGTAAAAAGTCAAAAATAACGCATTGCACAGCGTACAGACATGCAAAAAACTCAAAAATAATTCAGTACATTTGCGTCCAGGAGCCAAACAACTCTTAAATTGTGAAAATAATAATCCATCTAAAAGACCCTGCAAACATGCTTGCTAATTAACAACTGGCGAAATCATACACCAATCTTTATTTAAGCAAGTAGAGGCTGCACCACCACCCAGTGTATTCACCACTGAGTCCAGAGCCCAAATGGCTTAGTTCATATCGATGTCACTAGAGGACGCTGTCGTGACGTTAGGTGATGACGCAATTACCATAACCTAAGATGGCTGTACTCCGTGTGTTCACTGCGAGCTCCAGAGCCCAACTGACTTAGTTCATATTATGGCCACCAGAGGGCGCTACAGTGACGTCAGGTGATGACTCAAGTACAGTTGGCCGGCCAGAGTGGCCGTGCGGTTCTAGGTGCTACAGTCTGGAGACGAGCCACGGTCGCAGGTTCGAATCCTGTCTCGGGCATGGATGTGTGTGATGTCCTTAGGTTAGTTAGGTTTAATTAGTTCTACGTTCTAGGCGACTGGTGACCTCAGAAGTTAAGTCGCATAGTGCTCAGAGCCATTTGGTCCAAGTGCAGTTATCTATGATTGCGTCAAACAGTGTGTTCTCCACGAGGTCTAGCACTCAGTACGACCAGCAGAGGACGCTAACGTTCGTTTCGTGATGTAACCCAAGATGGTGGGGGTAAATGGCGAGAAATTGACTCAGCTTGCTCTGGGCTGCTGGGGAGAGTAAGGAAGGAGTGCCCTCTATTTATTTTGAAACAACTTATTTAGGGATGGAATATACCTATCACACTGATACACAACACCAACCCTGATGTGCCTGGGATCATGTTGCAGGGCCCACAGACACGCAACCAACTCGTAATTTCAGAACACAATAGCAAACTGCTCCTAAATAATGCTTCACACAGATGTGTAGACATGCTCAGTCCTCGTAAACTGTCCAAATAGCGCATAGCATGGCCTGCAGACCTGCTAGCGAAATAATTAAATCAACGCACGCAAGCAAAGTTCACCTCCCGCTTTCCTATAGAGTGCACAGGAGGTAGCAATAAGCGACGCATCCGTCAGATGTCAAACCATGCACAGCTGCCTGCAAGCATGAGGTGGCCACATCCCCATTCATACTTCACACCTGAGAAATTCCTATCACCTAGACGCAGATGATGACGTGAGACATATTTACAGAGCACACATATTATCGAAGCTGGTCTGTGCGCACCACAAACCCTGTGAAGTGAGGCGGCTGTCGGCTGTCAAGGCACACACAGGCCACCGCTCGGCTCCCTCATGCTTCATCACAGCCGCAGCTAGCCACAGTCATTGAACGCAGGTGAAAGTTGCATGCCTCTATACAGTCATGGTTTTAGTGACGTCGTAGCATTCCAAGGCGTTCTCACGCCAGTCTCATATGCGAGCTATCTCCAGGCCCCACTTGTCTTTACCACAAAAGGCAAAATACCACAGGACACGTTGACAAACGCGTTCAGCCGTGCGTACCCGCTCCAGCGCCGCTATCGCCTCACTGTATGGCGACTCAGCATCTAAAACGTTCTCAATGTTATTCTTACGTCACATCACTTTAAAAAAAAAAATAACAACCAAGTCGACCTCTCGGGAATTGTATAGCGCCTCAGAAATAATTAACGCTCGATTTCTTGATATCTCAGCTTGTATGCATGAAAATTCTTACCCTAACAGGACCTGTTTTCGAAAATAACATCGATTGCACTCTTCCTGATCTCAACACATGCAATGTAGATATCCCAGCACAAACGATGAAGCTTTATGACTGGCTCTTATCGAATTCACCCACCGAATTACTGATGCCATCGGTATGGAAGCACCATCCAGCTTTTCTTTCTGGGGCTTTCAGAGGTAAAATTATTTTGCACAGATCGCTAATCTGCACTGATAGTTAAACCTGCAAACTTGTGTACACACTATCAAATACATACGAGACTCACAAGAATATTGGAAGCCAGGAAGATATTTACTAGAGTAACTACAATGAAATATTATGATTGCTGCTAAAGTTCAACACCGATCAATGTGTACGTAATGTGCTTCAGTGCCTGTAGCACATATAAGTTTCCATGTAAAAATCTCCCACAGTTATCTATGTGCTGAATCTATACCTCCCTCACAATAGGACACACAGTCATCCTCTCTAGTCATCCCATAACATAAACCATACTAACTTTACAGTGCAACGTATACACCGTGTAAGCCACTGTAACTTTACAATACAATATATACACGTATTACACAAACAGTCCAGTTATCATTTATATCTGTACAGCACCTGAAGAAATTGGTCTATGCCTACACTCACACTGTCTATATGCTATATGTCACTATTTCCCCCCCCCCCCCCCCCCCACCTCCCAGTCCTAGGGAAGCTTTGTCAGCCTTTTCTGTCATTATACAGACACGACATTCAGCGGTAGTAAACTATTTTACATTCATCACCATATTGTACCGCCAACTAAACCTCGCCAAGTTGTCGACAGATAATCAAATACATACGAGACTCTCAAGGACATTGTACCACGAAACCAATCTGCATCCCGTCAAGATATCATCAATTACCGTCTCGATTTAGCAAACATGCAATTCATGACCCCCACCATACGAAATCATCCCTTTTACAACAGCGAACGGAAGTCACTCTCAGAACTGATGTGCAAAGACAGGTTCCATTCCCCATCGATAGAAACGCGCTACTGTTTCTTGTCTGGACCTGTCTGCTTGCTTGCCTTTCTATACCCATCTCCAGACTCAGCGATTACTAGAACACAGTTATTTTCATCATAATATTATATGATTATGACCGTAGTTCTATATATCAAGCACACAGCAGTAGCGTCCCTGATCGTTCATGCAGCCTAATTCCCAAGATAAGAACTCGAAATTATATCTCTACAAACCTGAAATTTTGGCTATGTGGAGCGTCCTCTAGACCACTGAGTAACTAGAAACAAATAGAGGAAACTGATATTTCTACTCTCGACTACCGAAGTCTATCATGTAACAGATCCCAAGTCATCCATATGCACTACTGGCCATTAAAATTGCTACACCAAGAAGATGACGTGCTACAGACGCGAAATTTAACCGACGGGAAGAAGATGCTGTGATATGCAAATAACTAACTTTTCAGAGCATTCACAGAAGGTTGGCGCCGGTGGCGACACCTACAACGTGCTGACATGAGGAAAGTTTCCAACAGCAGTTGACCGGTGTTGCCTGGTGAAACGTTGCTGTGATGCCTCGTGTAAGGAGGAGAAATGCGTACCATCACGTTTCCGACTTTGATAAAGGTCGGATTGTAACCTATTGCGATTGCGGTTTATCGTATCGCGACACTGCTGCTCGCGTTGGTGGACGTTTGCAAGACAACCATCTGCACGAACAGTTCGACGAAGTTTGCAGCAGCATGGACTATCAGCTCGGAGACCATGCCTGCAGTTACCCTTGACGCTGCATCACAGACAGGAGCGCCTGCGATGGTGTACTCAACGACGAACCTGGGTGCACGAATGGCAAAACGTCATTTTTTCGGATGAATCCAGGTTCTGTTTACAGCATCATGATGGTCGCATCCGTGTTTGGCGACGTTGCGGTGAACGCACATTGGAAGCGTGTATTCGTCATCGCCATACTGGCGTATCACCCGGTTTGTTGGTATGGGGTGTCATTGGTTACACGTCTCGGTCACCTCTTGTTCACACTGACGGCACTTTGAACAGTGGACGTTACATTTCAGATGTGTTACGACCCGTGGCTCTACCCTTCATTCGATCCCTGCGAAACCCTACATTTCAGCAGGATAATGCACGACCGCATGTTTCAGGTCCTGTACGGGCCTATCTGTACACAGAAAATGTTCGACTGCTGCCCTGGCTAGCACATTCTCCAGATCTCTTACCAACTGAAAACGTCTGGTCAATGGTGGCCGAGCAACTGGCTCGTCACAATACGCCAGTCACTACTCTTGATGAACTGTGGTATCGTGTTGAAGCTGCATGGGCATCTGTACCTGTACACGCAATCCAAGCTCTGTTTGACTCAATGCCCAGGCGTATCAAGGCCGTTATTACGGCCAGAGGTGGTTGTTCTGGGTACTGATTTCTCAGGATCTGTGCACCCAAATTGCGTGAAAATGTAATCACATGTCAGTACTAGTATAATATATTTGTCTAATGAATACCCGTTTATCATCTGCATTTCTTATTGGTGTAGCAATTTTAATGGGCAGTAGTTTAGTTTACAAGTCAACTAAGGTCTTTCCCATGTCTAGACAACAGGCGAACGTGCCTCCCACACACCACGTTCGATCTTCTCTCAACTAAATAAACGCGCGAAATGTGCACAAACAATCAACCAAACAATTTACATGGGTGGGAATAACACTTCATCGCAATCATACTATCTTCTCAAAGTTCCACTTGATCACGAAAGCCGCCCAACAGATATTAAGTATTAGTTCGCTATCTGGTCGTCTAGACAAGGCCAGAGTTAACTCATACACATTTCTACAATCCTACAAGCCTCTGCATTCGAACGGATCAGCAAACGTGAAACATTACCACCACGGACGTTGCATACGCGGAATTATTCTGGAAAACCGGTCGCATATATGTCTATCATTATACTTACAATTAAATGTTACGATCGCGCTCTCAATTGAATGGCATTCGAGAATGAGCGAAGTTTCGGAAATACACTTTCTTGTCGGCAGTGGCTCTGGAAATAGCTGTACCTTCCTTACAACAGGACATACTCCCCCCTTTGCTATCACAGTACTCCAAGTCAAATACTTTCCTTCCTTACAACAGGGCATAATCATCTTATTTCCACAAACATACATATTTTATAAACCTGATGCTCAAATACGAACATTTCACGCACCCACCAATACTACTATATTACTCCGTCAATAATTGATTCTCTATGATACCAAATAATTCTGATCGAAAATCAGCGATGGGCATGCATGTCTCTTAAGTTCTTCTTTCGACTCCTACCAATGTGTCCTAGAAAGAGACACGTAATCGGCTAAATGTTAAAGAAAAAACCAATCCCATCAACTACTGCATGTTACTGACAAAATTAGTCTTGGTTCTACAGGTGCACACAGGTATCCATGGTAAAAGCTATACCCGCTTTACGAATCGAGGTACGACATTACCTCTGAATGAGGTTTTTTTTTTTCTGGACAAATACCGTGACGGTGCTCGTAGAAATACGTATTATCACCCAACGATGCAGCCTAGGGGTAAAATCACTGAACTTTGAAAGTGATTCGGCTAAGGAACGTGGTATGTACACGGTATTTGCGACTTCCTCACACCCCTCAAGTAGATAATTCTTTAATATTTGTAACGCACTCCGTCTCATCACCATATCAGAGGTTCCGCAATATTTCCACCAATATTTCCACCGAGTTATAGGCGATGAATGATTGAGAAGGAACACAAACAGTAGTAGTAGATAATGTGCTGACTGAGGTCGTAAGAAGAAAAATGTACACTAGCTTCTCAGATCTCTAGTGTTACGCTGTATGTTCGAAATGATGTCAGTCATTTGGAATCACCTCTCTCCATTCAAGCACATACCTTCATCAGATTACAACCACTACTCAATCATATTTCTGGCACTCTCATCTCGAAATTAGTCATCTTTCCCGAACCTAGCCTCTACAGTAAAATTCCAACCTGGTTTTAGTCACCCCCTACACATCGTGCAACTGCTCCCATTTCTACACCTTCGCTCATGTGATCGGTCCAATTTAAGTCTGAACTGAGCAGAAGTCGGAGATAGACATATCCACCACCCTCAGCAACCTCTGTAGAAACTGAATGACCTGAATTACTGCAACAGGATCGTGTTTTGACCATTCGGTGGAAATGCACGCAATGCGGTCGTCCCAAACTAGATACAGGTGCTACAGATCCATGGCTATTCAAATCAATCAGCCCAACAGATTTCACAATAGCGTAGCGTGCAGCCATCCAAGCATTCCTAGCCTTATAACCCCTTCCTTACCGGATCTCACCTCAAACTGCTACTGCTACTGCTGCTGTATGTATGACACGATTCTATTGAATATACAGACGCCGCCGAGGCCTTTTTAAAGTTTGATAACCTATACTCTAGGCGAATTATACGATGACACGCTCCCTCTGGTCCTATTTACTTGTCTCAAACACTGTTTTCTAACACGCTTTTGTACAACGCCAAACATTTCGTTTTTCTTCCACGACTTCGATGCCTGTCTCATGTTCTAAACTAACATTAAGACGCCCTGATACACGGCCTCTCACAGAAAACTAGACATCGCACGGTATAAATCATTTTATTACTGCAACTACCATAACACGGGACACAAGGTGGGAGATTTTAAACAAAAGACAATTACAACATAATGAAACTAGAAGAGTTTGGCTACGTTGCGGAGAGTTTCCAAACTGATGTTCGAAAGCGAATGACGACCTATACATTTAAACTCATATGTCACAGTCACGGAATAGATTATGACTCTGCGTTCCATTTCCAGTGATTCCTCATTTTGCACCCATGTAAGCGATCACAGTTTCGCTGCTAGCAACCCACAGCAGCTCCCACCCATCAACAAAACTCATTCCCCAACTCAAAAAAGCGCTATCAGTCAATCATTCTGTGGTAACCTGTAATATTAAACAACGCAGTTGCAATTTTAGCAATTTTACAGTAACTTCAACACCTTCCAATGATGTGACAGCATGTTTCACTCAATTTCAGTATCATAGCTAAATCACCCATTCTCTACTTTGCGAGCATCAGTGTGAACGAGGATAGATGACTTTGCAGTACGTCCATCCAGTGTTAACACTCGAACGCATAAACCATCAAAGTATAACAGACAGCGCTCTACATATTTCTAAGACCTCGAGCATAGTGATTGATTTACGATCCATCTCTCTGTGTATGGGAGTCACAGAGCATTCTACCTGTCTTAGGGTAAAAGACCATCCTCACACTGTCATTGACAAACCCACCCCGCAGCACAGTTACCGAATTAATAGCAACTGATCAGAACAAGGCCACTACGCTCCACGTCTCCTGAATGAGAGTCGTAACCCGTCCTAGTGCACGAGATTTCTCGAGATGTGACCATATCGAGGAGCTTAGCACTCCTTATCTATGTATAGTAACAGATTTCAAAGTGCTGTGATTTAATAGCAGACAGTTAAAAAGAACAAGAAACTAATCATTTTTACACGCGATCGAGCTCCAGATAGATGGAGTTTGGGGCATTTTTACGTAAATTAACCAAGCTATCAATTCTAAAGTATTGTTCTAGAGTCTAGGATCGGTACCTTGAAGGTATTGGTAAGATAGAGAACATAAACACAGGCACTCTAAGGCTACAACGTTCTGCACTTAAAAACGGACTATAATGTTAGATGGCCTGCGTTTCCGACCTATGAGACGTATCGAATGTAGCGCTGTTAATATTGCATTGTGAGAAATATATTTCAGGCGCATGACATACATACTTCTTCACGGTTTCTCTAAGCTGAACTATATTATCGAATCGTAAAACTAAAAAACATCTTCCGTAAAACATTTTCTTTGCATGATACGAGCACAATATAGCTTTGTGGAGTTATATAGTGTACACTGTTCACATCTAATCACGGTTCAGAAATTAAACGATGCCCGCATCCGGCCTATATAAAATGATAGTTAGTAGTGGGGGATATCTCCTACAAGGAAACAGATAAGCGCATAGCAGCAGCGTAAGTTGTTTTAAATTAGATTAAGTAGTGTGTAAGACTAAGGACCGATGACCTAAGCAGTTTGGTCCCATAGGAACTTACCACAAATTTCCAGTTTCCACTCCACTTCCGCCGAAAGAAACTCAGTCAACGTCCTGCGTTATCTTGTATTACTTGTTCTGACATATGCATATTGCTCTTCAAGCTTTCTGCATCCGACACTCATGCTGCTGGACCTGGTGAGGAGTGACAGCCACAAACCCATAGGCTGCTCTTACAGTGCGTCGAAAGCGGAGCACATTTAAAGTATTGGCATTCAGCTCTATGAGTCTCACTAAACATTCCAAACCGCACGAGCACCGGTGACATGAGTGGGCACAATGGCCACTTTAGCATATAACGCCTCACAAAAACAGAAAAAAAATCACCCAAGAAGGATGATACAATGGAGTGGTGGTGTGTCCAAAACAATTCAGGAGAACATAAACGAAGAGATGTGCAACGCCATGCAGGCATGCTCATCAACGCCAACCAAAAAAGTATCAACGAAGCCAGCGCTACACTGAAATAGCGTGCCCGAGACAGTCGATAAACCCACAAAGTGAACTACTCCCCAACATGGCTGCGGTATCAGCAGTGGCCAGATGTCATGACATTCTCAGATCTCGTACAAATACGTAATTCATAGGAAGGAGTGATGTCCCCTCCCCCCCTCCACCCCCCACGCAACAGAATGTGAAATGGAGCAAGTGAGAAAATTTTACGCAGGGTCACCTAAAATTAACACAAAAAAAACAGCAGGATCACATAGTATGACTTAGAGTGTCGCATTACTGTCATGTTCAACCCTAGTACAAGAAGAAAAAGAACATAATAAAAATTACTCTAATACATAACCATCTACAATGTACAAAACGGGAGTACTTACTGAAGAAACTATTCATTCCACCTCAGACTTTAGACGTAATCTTAATTCACGAAGAGTTATATTTGGGATATGTGAAGTCCGACTTATTTCTTACCCTTCAGCGTTTCAAGTTCAATGGCATCGTGGTCTGCAATACATCTTATCCTGTACAGCCCATTGTAGAAGGAGAAAAACTTTTGACATTTCTGCCTTTGTTAGTTCAAAAGCCGAACACCTTCTGCCGAATGTGAAAACTATGGTCTCGTCCTCTTTTATCGGCATGGGTCTTCCTGTCTCTGGCCGCGGCCAGATCAACGATTAATCGGTGTGGTTCTCCAGTCTGTGGTGGAAAATCCACGAGCTTTCTAGTAAGGCCCTAAGGACCCCAATTCCTTAGTACTGTAACTGGTGAAAACTTCACAATCCAATGCGTGCCTCATCAATTATATCTTGAGATTCCTCCAAAAAAGACATCCCATGAAGTATACTAATTATGGCAGTGCAATCGACGTAAGTTTCCAAGTTCCTTAATCATACGTTCAGCCGCATTGGAGCTTCGATGGTGTGAGGAGATGAAGATCGGATCGATATTGTGCCACCTTAACTTCCACTGGCTCGATCTATACTGAGGGCCATTGTCTGGAATAATCTTTTCAAATGTCCTACCTGTAATAGGAAGCCTCGATATAGAGCACATGGGAGCGTTAATCCCGTCGCCGTCTTGAGTGGTGTCAATGTGACGAATTTCGGAGTTAAATCGACGAATACCAACACACAATTATAACTACTACGAGACGCGCCCATCAGGTCGATCGCCGCTAATTGCTATAACTTTGTCAGCATTATCGGTAACAGAGGTGCCTGCATGTTGGCTGTAGTTTATTTCGCTTTCTGCCAGCACATGCCGAATTCTTCAGTCCATATTCCCGAAATGACACTTTGGCATGAGCTTCAAGTAACATTTATGTGGACCGAAGCGGCAGTAACTCAGGTGAATACGCACACCACCTCGTTAATTAAGGAATCAGGAAGACATAGGCATCATTCTGCATCCCCTACGTTGCTGCGATGAAAAAGTATACCTTTTATCAAAAGGTAGAACTTCCTAATGGCTGTTTTACTCCTGTCTCTACTTAATGTATTACACGCTGCAATATACGAAATTTTCAAATGCCACCTTGCACAGGTAGTATAAGCTATGGTGGCTGGCTGGCTGTCCTCAAGATCTTATTTACTGCTACTCTCAAACCTTGTAGGTGAGCGGGAAAAAGAGTCAGCGATGACATTTCGACTTCCTTGTACGTATTCTGTGGTGAAATTGTGGTTCTGTAGATAGGTCGCCCATCTTGTAAGTCTTCTGTTGCTGAGTCTTGCAGTAAGTAACAGTTCTAATGAATTATTGTCTGTACAAACCCTCATTATCCTACCATACCAGAATTACTTCAGTTTCTCGAAACCGCACACGACTGCCAAAGCCTCCAACTCTGTTACACAATTCTTTTTCTCAGTTCTGAAGAGAAAACTTCTCCCAAAAGCTATTGTTTCCCAGACTCGTTTCCCTGTTTCAATGTAGTCTTGGAATACCACCACTCCTTATCTCGAGTACGAGCTGTCAGTCACTATGCAGAAGTATTCGGCTAAGTTTGGTTGTGGGGGGACCGGCGCTTGCAGTAATTCCGATTTCCGTGACTTGAACTTCCTCTCCTCAGTTTCGTCCCAGTCCCAGACGATCTTTTTCCCTGTAAGTTGATCCGGGGACAACTATGTGTCTTCGCATGGGTGGACTAACTGTAACAGTTTACGACCCCTAGGAGTGCTCTCAGTTGTTTCTTGTTCGCTGGACTAGCAAATTTTGCAGTGGCTTCTTTTAACGGGATCTAGCGTTATCCCGACACCCTATTACAGTGTCCCAGGAATTTAACTGACGACATCGCAAAATTGATTTTTCAATGTGTACATTCATACCACACTGTTGGAAGATGTCCAGAAGATCTCTGGGGACCCTACTGTGTTCCATTCAAGATCTTTTGCAGTTAATAACTCATAATAACTGGTGATATTCTTTTTACATTTCCAGTCAGTATCCTTTCTAACTAGTTATCAATGCTGCAGACGAAATGTTAAGTCCGAACGGGCATCGGCAAAATTGGTAGCGCTGACCGAAAGCTGGGAATGCAATGTATTGCCTGCAGTTGGGGTGCAGCACAATTTGCCAAAAGCTGTATCTTATGTCAATGGAGGTGGAAATTGACACTACATTAAAATTTTGAAGGGGCTCCTCTAATCTTTCAGGATGGTACCCCCAGCTCCCTACGCTGATCTGGTTCGATGTTCTTCACCACCCCCAAAAATGGTTCAAATGGCTATGAGCACTATGGGACTTAACATCTGAGGTCATCAGTCCCCTAGAACTTACAACTACTTAAACCTAACTAACCAAAGGACATCACACACATCCATGCCCGAGGCAGGATTCGAACCTGCGACCGTAGCGGTCGCGCGGTTCCAGACTGTAGCGCCTAGAACCGCTCTGCCACCCCGGCCGGCTCATCACCCCTACCTTTACGTCACTTGTCTCTTTTATTTTTTGTATTACGGCCTCTGTTTCGTCATCCTGAAGGTCCGATGCCGGTAAGTCAAACACATGTCCTTTTCTATCGTTATAATCTTCATAATTCAGCCTAAGACAGTTACTCTGTTCTTGTATCACACGCTCAGAGAATCTGATACATATGTCCTTGTCCTCTCTTAGGATCAGTTCTCCACGGGCTAAATCGAGAATGCTTCTGGGAAGACCGCAGTACATAACTCGCTGGTGGCGTCGTCAAGTTAGACCGAGAGGTCAGACTGCCGTAAATCGATTACACTAGGACCAGGCCGCCGCCTTCCTAGTCGCTTCACAGACCGTACAATAGGCTGGTTGGATCTGCAGAGGGACGGGCCGGCTGCTACTGTCGGCGGGCCCTAAAGAATTCGCAGGAAAGCCACCTGAGCGTCAATCCGTCTGTACCTTCACTGACTCCCGCAAGTATCCTGGCTCCGCCATAGATCACACAAATGAAGGCTAACAGTACCATCAAGAAAACGTTGTCCCTCACAAAGTATGATTAGAGTTCTCGTTGCATTACCAGGAATGAACTTATTGGGCAAAAAGAGAGGGACAGATGAGAAAAGGCATGTAAGAGGTACGTCATCTCTAATTATTATGATTATTATTATTATTATTGTGTACATAGTTCCACGTAGTCAGCGAGTACACAACTTTCCCACTAGAGCGCGCCCCGCTAAGCGCAACAGCGCAGGCACAGCACTCGTCCGTCTCCGCACTACGAGATGGTGCTGCCATAGAGACGGACCAAATTCTGCTTCCACCGATCTGCGTATTAATATGTAACGCAGCCAATGAGATTGCTGCTAGCGTAGAACCTTTTCTCCTCACGGATCACACTCGCGCAGTGATACATGAACACGCGAGATATTATAACGATTGTACAGACCGCCTATTAGCCAGTCTGCATTTGTCTGCAACAGTCTGTACGAATTCTACATTTGTCTGTACCAGTCTATAGTCAACTTTCAGTCTACGCCTAATAAGATTACCATATTCCTGTACATAGCCATGAAGATAAATGTATAGACACTTTTGTCAAGTATCCGAAATATATGTGAGAATAAGATTAACGTACCAATAGCAAGGGAACTTCAGATTGCCAATTGTAAATAGCATCCAGAACCAAGTTAAGTAATTTTTATGCTTGTTATTATTTTAATAAATATGTGTGAAAATTAATCAAGTTCTGTTTAAAGTTGGTCACTGTCAATCTGCTACTCTAAGCGTGCAAGTGGCTTTTCCATCATCTGGCTTAACAGCATAAGATAAACACGCCACGATAAGACCACGAGACATATTGCTGACACTCGTCTACTTCGTTAGCGCGACAAGTCAAATAATCTGATGGTGTGCGTACTGAAGGTCTTACAGTATGCACACCACAATTATTATTATTATTATCTTTATGATTATCATTATCAGTATTAGTGGTAGTAGTAGTAGTAGTAGTAGTAGTAGTACTCCCAGTTTTAACTTTATTGTTCTGAGTCAGTATTGTTTACTCACATTGTCTCTACAGATACTCGAATCATTTTAATATTATTTTTCATATTAAGATTGTTATTTCTTATGATGTACAAAAGTATTGTGTGTGTGAATCCCTGTAAGGGAAGGCTTCACAGCCCTAACCGGATCAGAATAAATAAATAAATAAATAAATCAAATTATAAGGTAAACACCAACAAAAGTAAAACATACTAATTCATTGTAGTAAAATTAAATCATCTGTCTCTTGACAGTAGGCTAAGATTTGAGAGACTAATAGTAGCAGAAAAGTTTGGCTATTTCGGGAGCAAAATAACTGTCGAAGGTCGAAGTAGAGAGGATACATAACGCAGAATGGCAGTAGCATGAAACGTGTTTTATGTTATCGCGTAATATATATACAAGGGTTAGGAAGTTGCATCTGAAAGAATCTGTCTGGAGTGTAGCTTATACAGAAGTGAGATGGAGACAGTAAGTAGTACAGCAATAAGAGAATAGAAAATTTTTAAATCAGATAGTGCAGATGAATGCTGAAGACTAGCTAAGTGCAGAGAGTAACTAACGATGAGGAACAGTATCGAACTGAGAAAAAAGGAAGTTTATGGTACAGCTAGAGTAAAATAAGGGACCAGTTGGTAGGATGCACTTTGCGGCTTCAAGGAATCGTCAATTTAGCAGAATAGACTATCGCGGAAAGTTGCATTAAACCAGCATTGCGACCAAAGACCACGTCAACAGGAACCACTTCTAATATTTGTGGTTCATGGAGACATAGCTTTATTCTCACGTTCCGCACTTCAGCTGAGCGAGTAGACCGTTGTAATTCTGACAAGTTTCTCTGCCTCGTGATGACTGGGTGTTGTGTGATGTCCTTAGGTTTGTTAGGTTTAAGTAGTTCTAAGTTCTAGGGGACTGATGACCATAAATGTTAAGTCCCATAGTGCTCAGAGCCATTTGATTCTGACAAGGGAGGAGACTGGGTCAGTATCAAATCGCTGAAGGCCAAGGTTTTCATGGATATGATTGCGTACCTAGCGGGATAGTAAAGCACGATGCTGCATATTTTGGACCTGTACTTAGCAACATTTGTAAATTTTCCTTTACAGATTGTCAGTTTCCTGAAATATTAAAGTACTTAGTAGTGACAGACAACATTCCACACCGGAAACTTTAAAATCTTTGGGCGAAGAGGCAAACAAACGACTATTCGAGTTAATGTGTAGAAGCTACGAGACTGACGAAATGGCATCAGACTTTGGGAAGAATGTCATCCGCTCAATTCCGAAGATAGAAAGAGCAGGTAAGTGCGAGAACTATCGCGCAGTTAGCTCATGCATCCAAGCAGATGACAAGAATAATATACAGAAGAATGGGAAAGAAAATTGAGGCAATGTTATATGACCATAATTTTGGTTTTTAGGAAAGATAAAGTCACCAGAGAGGTAGTTCTGACGTTGCGGTTGATAATGGAAGCAGAACTAAAGAAAAACAAGATACATCCGTACGATTTGTTGATTTGGAAAAAGCGTTCGACAATGTCAAATGGTGAAAGATGTTCTTTCTGAGAAAATGGGAAAAGATGGTCGTATGTACAAGAACAAAGGGAGAACAATAAGACTGGAAGACCAAGAACGAAGGCTCGGATTAAAAATGGTGTAAGGCAGGGATGAAATGTTTCACGTCTACTGTTCAGTTTATACACTGAAGAACAAATGACGGAAATGAAAGGCATAAAATTCAAGCTGAAAAGATTCGATGATAAAATTCGCTGACGAAATTGCTGTCATCAGTGAAGCTGAAGAGGAATTACGGGATCAGTTGGCCGGAATGGCGTAAGGAATGCACAATATGGACTGAGAGTAAACCGGCAAAACACAAATGTAATGCGATGCAACAGAAATGATAAAAGCGAGAAACGTAACGTAATAGTTCGTCATGACGATGCAGACGAAGTTATGGGAGCAAAATCAGTTATGACGTACGAAGCACGGAAGACATAAAAAGCAGACTAGCATAGGCATTTCTGGCCAAGAGAAGTCTACTGGAATCAAACATAGGCCTCAATTTAAGGACGAAATTTCTGAGGATGTACCTTTGGAGTACAGCATCGTGTGTGGTAGTGTATCATGGACAACGGGAAAAGCAGAACAGAAGAGAATCTAAACTTCTGAGATGTGATGCTACAGAAGAATGTTGATAATTAGGTGGACGGATGAAACAAAGAATGTGAGAATTCTCTGCAGCGTCCCATGGGTAAAAACTGTAGGGGAAGACAGATACTGGAATACGTACAACAAATAATTGAGGACGTAGGGTGCAAGTGCTACAATGAGACGAAGAAAAGTTGTGTTGCAAACTGGACCGTCTTACTGTTGTGATTAGGTCACGTATTTGAGCCTCATTTCCACCCAGGTCCTGGGAAATCTAAAGAACATTTTTTTTTTTTTTAAGTTGGAGATTCCAGCCCGTTGAAGTCATTAGTCATAGTACTGACAGGGAGCCCGTATTCTGTTGATCAAAGTTCTTTCTCCCATCTGACATCTCTCTGTTCGCCTGACCATAAAACCGAATAGTAGCTGTGGTTCTCCAGGAGGGAGCCGCCTGGCTATGTAATTTTCACCCTGACAACGCTTCTCTCTCTATGTACTGCATACGATGGCTCTGTTTCCAAGAAAGCTTGTATGCCAGCTTCAAACCGAGCCTAACTTTTTTTCCGCTGTACCCTGCACTGCCCGTCCTGAGGCCGCTGTGTGGTTCAAAAGCTCCCTCAGAAAAGCAGAGGATAGTAATAGCGCCAGGTTACATGTGAAATACATGTGAAAACGCTAATTAAGGCAAGAAGTCACTAAGAAGTCAGTTCATACACTCACTGCAGCCATATTTACTCTTCAAAGCTATCGTTAGATCTTGCCTCCTCATTATCCTCTAGCTGAACTAATTACTGTTAATGATAAGTGAACACCTCCTAAGCTGTACTATTACACATGTATTGTGTTACACCACTTTTCTTCTTTGAGCAGCTTCAGGTCACCTCACACGAAATCCTTACTGAGTTGTGTGGATGTCGTGATATAAATGGACTGACTGTCATATGCATGGTAACCAAGCGGCGTAGCTGCACCGTCTTAGGCACCTTGCGAAGGTTCGCGCGGCTCCCGCCCCCCGTCGGAGGTTCGATGCGTCCCTTGCTCATGCGGATGGGTGTGCGTGTTGTCCTTAGCATAAGTTAGAAGTTAGGTAAAGTAGTGCGTAAGTCTAGGGACCGATGACCTCAGCAGTTTGGTCCCAGGAACAGTACCTGATGTGTCGGCAGCTGGGCCAACACCTTGTAGATAGAGGTGGCTTAAAAGGCACGCTAGACTAACGCAGACGGGCGTGAAGTACTGGAACAGGATACGTAATTAATGCTATGAAGAAAAGTACGTAGCTGGTATAATACTTATCTTTAATCAATCATTGTGGTACATCGCACAAAGGACACTTTAATTACAATCACTGTAAGGCTAATGGCGCCTTGCTAGTTCGTAGCCATTAACTTAGCTGAAGGCTATTCTGTCTCTCGGCTAATGAGAGAGAAAGGCTTCATACATCTAGTCGCTAGCTCTGTCGTCCGTACAACTGGGCTGAGTTCGAGTCAGTCTCTCGAGACCTGCCTTGTGGTGGCGCTAGGTTTGCGATCCCACAGTGGCGACACGCGGGTCCGACATGTACTACAGGACCGCGGCCGATTTAAGCTACCACCTAGCACGTGTGGTGTCTGGCTGTGACACCACATTCCTCCCCCGCAAATCGGCGAACGGTCGTGAGATAAGGCTTCCGCCCGCCGTGGGGAGGACCCCATGTTGACGTATGCGATGAGGTGGGGAGCCTAACAACAGGCGAGGCTGTGCCACCCGCACCCGGCCATTCGGTCCGAGGGGAGCTAGGAAACGCCTGAAAACCTAGTCCAGGGTGCACGTCAACATGCGGTGTATGCGCCCGTAAAGAGACAGGAGGGGCCGAAGGGTCGACCTCCATGTGGTCGGAGAATCCGACGCGCGATGACGACATCTGGTCCGGAGCGGGCAAGAGTTCCATGGCGGAGGACAGCTGGTCACGGGAAGCGATCGGCGGCGCGTGACCCAGGGAGGCGCGTGGCGGCTGCAGCGAAGCGTCCACTGCGGGCGGCGCCGGAGGCGGCTGCGGCGGCTGCGGCGGCGGCGCGACGCCATGAGTCAAATCGGAAGGCAGCGTCGGTAACACCTGGGGATGAGGCGAGCCAGTAGATGGGTCCCCAGGGTGCTGACCTGACGGCTCCGTCGCTGAAAGCAGACGGGGAGCGGCAGAACCCGGGCGACGACAGAGGCGCAGCTGATTGAGATGCCGACGCACCTCACCAGAGGCCCCCAAAACCAAATACATCGCGCGGCCGAGGCAGCGAAGAATGCGCCCTGCGAGCCAACGCCGTGAACCGCGATAGGTGCGATAGAAGACAACGTCGCCAGGAGCAAAAGCAGGAGTCTGCCGCTGCACAGGAACCTGATGCGGCGGATGCAGCAAAAACATCAAGGTTCGATGAGAACGACCATGGAGCAACTCAGCCGGCGAGCGACCATCGCGGGGCTGAGAGCGATACGAGGACAAAAAGAGCAATAATGCGTCCTCCCGAGAATGCGACTCTTTCAATTTCAACATCTGTGACTTGAAAGTCCGGACCAATCGTTCCGCGGCACCGTTTGACTGAGGCGAAAACGGTGCGGACGCCAGATGTTGAATACCATTGGCCTTGCAGAAGGACTGAAATTCTGCGGACATGAATTGTGGGCCATTGTCGGAAACAATAGTCTGCGGAAGACCTTCAATGCAAAAGATAGCAGACAAGGCTTGGATTGTGGCAGAAGACGTCGTGGAAGACATCCGGACAACAAAAGGAAAATTGCTGAAAGCATTGACCACAACCAACCAACGAGCATTCCAGAATGCACCAGCAAACTCGATGTGCAAGCGTTGCCAAGGGGAAGTGGCTTTCGGCCATGCAAAGAATTTCCGCGGCAGTGCGGAATGCTGTTCGGCACACGCCACGCAAGAGGAGCACATATTCGTAATCGCAGCATCGATTCCGAACCAAGTACAGTGCTGACGAGCAAGTTGTTTCGTACGCACTATACCCCAATGTCCGTGGTGAAGAAGCCGTAAGACAGAGGACTGTAACGAACGTGGGACCACGACGCGGGACTGATCATTATCAGAACGCAACAACAAAACACCACGTCGTACAAAAAGTCTCTCCTTGTTAGCAAAAAATGGGCGAACCAGCGGATCCTCGATCCGTGACTTGGACAAGGGCCATTGCGTAGCAACAAAACGCAAAACGGGAGCAAGGACAGGGTCAGCAGCCGTGGCTGTAGCGACACGACGAAAATCAATCGGAAACGATGCGACCACGTCATCGGTTTCCGCATCAATGAACATGCAAGCAAGTTCGGAAGAATCGAATGCTTTATCCTCAGCAACAGGCAAACGGGACAACGCATCAGCGTTTCCGTGCTTAGCAGTGGACCGATACAAAATATCGTAGCGGTACTGCGAGAGGAAAAGAGACCAGCGAATGAATTTCTGCGCCGTACGCGGAGGTACCGGCTTGTCCGGATGAAAAAGCAATGTCAAAGGTTTGTGGTCCGTGATGATGGTAAAGTGACGACCATACAAGAAATCGTGAAACTTAGTAACACCAAACACGAGAGCTAAAGCCTCTTTCTCTATCTGTGAAGAATTTCTTTGCGCAGATGAGAGCAATTTTGACGCAAAGGCAATAGGGCGATCATGCGATCCATCTTTGTGCGCAAGCACAGCACCGATCCCGAAATCCGATGCATCTACCATCAACAAAAGGGGTTTCTGGGGATCGAACGGCGTAAGGCAAGTATGTGAAAGCAACGCCGATTTCAACTGGCGAAAGGCGCGTTCGCATTCCGTCGTCCAGACGAACGGAACACCTTTACGGCGTAAGCGATGAAGCGGAGCTGAAATGGAAGAGGCATGGGGAACATATTTATGGTAGTAATTAAGTTTCCCCAACACACTCTGTAGCTGTTTCAAGTTCTGCGGTGACGGCAAATCCTGTATGGCACGGAGTTGCTCTGGACTCGGATGTATTCCTTGGGCATTGAGGACATGGCCCAGGTAGGGTAAATCCCGAGCAAAAAACACACATTTGTCCTTCCTCAAGCGAAGACCATTTTGTCGCAAGACCTGAAATAATGTTCGGAGATTTTGCAAATGTTCGGCTTCTGTCTTTCCGGAGATCACAATATCGTCCAGATAGTTCGCAGCAGTAGGGACCGACGCACAAATACTTCGTAAATATTGCTGAAACAATGCAGGGGCGGATGCACACCTGAAAGGCAGTCTTTTGAAGCGATACAAGCCAAGATGCGTGTTTACCACCAAGACGCGCTGGGATTCTTCGTCCACAGGTATTTGCAAGTACGCATCTGCTAGGTCCAACTTTGAAAAACATTTTCCCAGGCACAGTTTGTCAAAAAGATCTTCCGGGTGGGGCAAAGGAAAAGTAGCAGTTACTAGTTGTGGATTCACAGTTGCTTTGAAGTCCACACAAAGTCTCAATTTTCCAGAAGGTTTTGGCAAAATTACTAAGGGTGAGGCCCAGAGAGAAGCCTGCACACGTTCAATTACACCTTGAGATTCTAAATCTTGTAATGTTCTTGCGACCTCATCACGCAATGCGTGGGGAACATTGCGCGCTCTGAAAAACTTCGGTTGCGCGTTTGCTTTCAGTTCCAAATGTGCTTCATAGTTCTTAGCGCAACCAAGGCCCGGTGCAAAAATGTCCGCAAATTCTTCACATAGACTAGAAACACTGGCGGAAGGCACAGTCTGAATCACTGAGAGGACCTGATTTACTATAGACAAGTTAAACAACTGAAATAAATCTAAACCAAACAAGTTCACTGCAGTAGAAGAACGAAGAACGTAAAATGACACAAGTTTCGTTTGTCCCTTGTATGTTGCAAGAAGGCTGCACTGTCCTAACACTGGTATTTTCTGGCCTGAGTAACTATTGAGCTGAACATGTGCGGCACGCAACGGAGGTTTGCCCAGTTGGTTGTACGTGTCGTGATTGAGCAATGAAACTGCAGCTCCGGTATCGAGCTGGAATGGTATCACTTTGCCTGCAAAGTCTAAGTCGACAAAAAGTTTATTGTCCTGCTGACGACAAAAGCGACTGTGTTGTGCAACTGGAACAGACACTGGGACAGAATCACGTGCGACGTGACGGGACTTCCGTCGACGTCGACGTACACTTTTTGTGGAAGGAACACTGTCACCGGACGGGGTGGAATGAACTACATGAATATCCATGGGCGATGGTTCACGAGCCCGAGTTTCCTTTGGTCGATTCCGGCGCGAAGCAAAGGGCCTGGAATTGGTGTGAGTGTCTGATCTGAGCTTTTTCTGGCAAACACTTTGGACATGTCCTTTCTTATGACAGTAAAAGCAAATAGCTTGGCATGACGGGCAATTTTCACGCGAATGTCGAGTTGCACACCGCGGGCATGATTTCACTGCATTAGCTTGCTTACGCGGCGCACGTGTTTGCGAGCTAGGCTGCCGCTGCGCTGACGGGCGCGAGGGCCGCTGAGCGTCCCGTGCAGCGGGCCCGGCGGGCCGGTTAATGTGACACACTGCCGGCGAAGTTGCAAATGAGTCCTGAGCAAAGTCAAGTGTGTCTTGCCTATCCAATATGTCTATCACTTGTTGAAGGGAGGGATTAACTAGTTTCAAAATCTGTTCCGGTATGCGAACATCAGAAACGTTCTGTGCTATTGCATCACGCACCATAGTATCTGAATAAGGAAGTCCACATTCGCATTCAAACGCACACTCCCTAGTAAGTCCTTGCAATGTCGCAACCCACTCCCTATTAGTCTGACCAGCCGTACGTTTTGTACGAAAGAACGTATACCTTTTTGCAACGACATTGACTGTTTCCTTGAAATAGGCATCTAAAGCAGACAAAAGTTCTTCGTAGGACAGAGTTGCTACGTCGCGCCGGGGAAACAACTTCACTATCACACGGTAGGTGGACACACCGACACAAGAAAGCAAAAAGGGCTGCCGCTCATTACCTTGAATTCTGTAGGCGGCGAGGTGGAAGGCGAATTGACGGGACCACTCTTGCCAGGACTCGTGGGTTGCATCAAAGGGTCTGAATTGAGGTGCAACAGCATGTTGTGGCTGCGGTAGCGATGAAGCGGCGGCGGCCGCATCGGTGTGCAGTGCACGTTGACCCTGGACGAGCTGTCCAAGAGCATCCAATAACGCCTGCGTCTGCTGATTCTGCAAGCGATAAAATTCGGACAGTACATCTGGAGATTGTGGTGAAGCCATGACACAAAGAAATTAGGGCAAAGTAAAACACATGATCCTTTGTAGACTCGTCGCCATGTGATGTGTCGGCAGCTGGGCCAACTCCTTGTAGATAGAGGTGGCTTAAAAGGCACGCTAGACTAACGCAGACGGGCGTGAAGTACTGGAACAGGAAACGTAATTAATGCTATGAAGAAAAGTACGTAGCTGGTATAATACTTATCTTTAATCAATCATTGTGGTACATCGCACAAAGGACACTTTAATTACAATCACTGTAAGGCTAATGGCGCCTTGCTAGTTCGTAGCCATTAACTTAGCTGAAGGCTATTCTGTCTCTCGGCTAATGAGAGAGAAAGGCTTCGTACGTCTAGTCGCTAGCTCTGTCGTCCGTACAACTGGGCTGAGTTCGAGTCAGTCTCTCGAGACCTGCCTTGTGGTGGCGCTAGGTTTGCGATCCCACAGTGGCGACACGCGGGTCCGACATGTACTACAGGACCGCGGCCGATTTAAGCTACCACCTAGCACGTGTGGTGTCTGGCTGTGACACCACAGTACCTACCTACCTACCTCATTTGTAAGATTAAACACCAAATCCAACAACTCTGGTTCATGAGCACGGTTTTTTTTTTTTTTTACTGAAATGTAAGTCATCCATTAAAGAAATGGCTTATAAAAGACTTGTTCAATTGACGCTTTAGTATTGCACGTCAGTATTAGGGTTATTCTAGGTTGGGTTAATAGAATAGATAGAGAAGATGCAAAGAAGAGGGTGAGTTTCGTCACGAGATCGTTTTGTTATGGCTAGAGCGTTACGGAAATGCTTAACAAATAACAACTGCAGACACTACTTGAGAGATTTTCCGTTTTAGCTCAAGTCGTACTTCCAGGAAAACTCGAGTAACTCATTACTTCCTCTCACACACTGTCAGTCTCGCAAAATGACGAAGGCGAGAAAATAAGAGAAATTGGCGCTCATAAGAAAGTACAAACATTTATATTTTTCACACGCCGTTGGTGAATGGATGTGGGAAGGGCGTACGATTATGCTACCACAAGTAGCCACTGCCACTCATCCTAAGGAAAAGTGTAGATGTACGTAAACCTAAACAGATGTGGAACTCCATGTTTACCTTGCCGGTAGCTAGCAACAACTTGCAGCTCTCTATTAATGATCACTATATTAGTCACTTTCGAAGAATCCTGCTGCGTAAAGAGACTTATCTTTCTTCGTCTCGTGGCACGTAAGCATTTATTCACAAGTAAAACGTTGCACCCATGTGGTGGGTATTTGTGAATGGACGTCGACGGTTCGTCAGATCCTACACTTGTGGTATCTTCCTGTGGGGTTTCGCAGGAACAAATTCAGATTCCTCCACTTTCAGTGAGGTTGCCTCACCTAACAATGTATATCACTGCAGTCGTCTCGAACATTACACCATCTACATCAACATCTACATCGAAACTCTGCGAATCATACTGAAGTGTCTGGTAGGAGTACTTCGAACTACCGTCAAGCTACTTCTCTACAGCACCACTCTCTAACTGCACATTGGAAAAAAGGTACACATAAATCTCTCCATACGGACTCTGATTTCACTTATTATCTTGAGATGCTTACATGGCCTCACGGAACCACAGAAAGGGCGTCCGTCTAAAAGGGGGCAGGCTATACACAGCAAGTTAGTTGCAGAAACGAACAACGATAGTCCACCACAAAAAAGAGTGACAAACATGCTGAACAGTGTATGGATGGCGAAAATACGAAGAGCTGAAAATAGAACAGTGATAAAAGCGATAGTGCGACCTCCAGACCAGATGTGAGGAAACGCAAATCAGCAAATCGTAAGTAATTACATTTTTTACAAAAAAATGCGAAGTGAATTCTTTGATAATCTGTAACTAACAAAACTGTATCATTATAAACACATAAAATTCAAGATCAGTATTGTAATTGTAAATTGTCGTAGCTGTTTTGGGAAAGAACCACAGCTCCAAACCCTAATAGAAAGCACTGAAGCCCAAATAGTTATAGGTAGATAAAGCTGGCTAAAGCTGGAAATAAGTTCAGCAGAAATTTTTTCTATCTAACAGCGTTCGGAAAGCATAGATTAAATACAATTGGTGGTGGAGTATTTATTGCTCTCATAGGTAGTTTGCCTATGTTAGTTCCTACGAAATAGTATGGGTAGAGGCTAAACTTGACAATCGGACTAAACTATTAATTTGGTCGTTTTAACGACTGCCGACTCAGAAGATGTAGTTGCTGAACAGTTCAAAGAAAACTTGTCTCATTTCAAATAGGTACCCCACTCATACAATTATAGTCGGTGGTGACTTTAATCTACCCTCGATATGCTGGAAAAATTACACGTTTAAAGCAGGCGGCAGACATAAAACGTCATCCAGAATTGTACTGAATGTTTTCTCAGAAATTATTTTGAACAATTAGTTCATGAGCCCAATGGAAGCGTAAATGATTGCGAAAGCATACTTGGCCTCTTAGCAACAAATAATCCTGGACAAATATTGAGTACCGTGACGAATACAGGGATTAGCGACCACAAGTCAGTAGCTGCTAGACTGAATACCGTAACTCCTACAATCATCAAGAAGAAACGAAAAGTATATCTATTTAAAAAAGCTGATAAAAATGCTCTTAACGCCTTTTGAAGAGACAGTCTTCACTCCTTCTGACCTGATCATGTAAGTGTAGAAAAGTTGTGGAAAGATTTTAAAGAGAGAGTATCGACAGCAATTGAGAGATATATACCACATAAATTAATAAGTGATGGTACTGATCTCCAATGGTACACAAAACAGGTCAGATCGCTGTTGCAGAAGCAGCGAAAAAAGCATGCCAAATTTAAAAGGACGCAAAATCCCCAAGGCTGGCAAAGTTTTGCAGAAGTTCGAAATATAGCGCGTACTTCAATGCGAATAGCTTTCAACAATTTCCACAACTGAACTCGAAATCTGGCAGAAAACCCAAAGAGACTCCGGTCATACATAAAGCACACCAACAAGAAGCAATCAATACCTTCACTGCGCGATAACAACGGTGAAGTCATTGATGATAGTGCCACTAAAGTAGAGTTCAAAATGGTTCAAATGGCTCTTCTCCTGAGGTCATCAGTCCCCTAGAACTTAGAACTACTTAAACCTAACTAACCTAAGGACATCACACACATCCATGCCCGAGGCAGGATTCGAACCTAAGACCGTAGTGGTCGCGCGGTTCCAGACTGTAGCGCCTAGAACCACTCGGCCACTCCGGCCGGCAAAGTAGAGTTATTAAATACGATTTTCCGAAACTCCTTCACCAAACAGGACGAAGTAAATATTCCTAAATTCCAATCAAGAACAACCGCCAAGATGAGAAATATAGAAATATATATCATCGGTGTCGCAAAGCAGCTTAAATCAATAAAAGCAAGGCTTCCGGTCCAGACTGTATACCAGTCAGGTTCCTCTCAAAGTATGCTGATATAATAGCTCAATATTTAGTAATTACATTCAACCGCTCGCTCATAGAAACATCCGACCTAAAGACTGGAAAATTGTCAAAGTCTCACCAATACCCAAAAAGGGAAGTAGGAATAATCCGTTGAATTACAGGCCCATATCACTAACGTCAATTTGCAATACGGTTTTGGAACATACACTGTATTCGAACATTATGAAGTACCTCGAAGAAAACGATTTATTGCCCGCATCTCGTGGTCGTGCGGTAGCGTTCTCGCTTCCCACGCCCGGGTTCCCGGGTTCGATTCCCGGCGGGGTCAGGGATTTTCTCTGCCTCGTGATGGCTGGGTGTTGTGTGCCGTCCTTAGGTTAGTTAGGTTTAAGTAGTTCTAAGTTCTAGGGGACTGATGACGATAGATGTTAAGTCCCATAGTGCTCAGAGCCATTTGAACCATTTGAACCAAAACGATTTATTGACACGTAGTCAGCACGGATTCAGAAAATATCGTTCTAGCGAAACACAACTAGCTCTTTATACTCATGAAATAATGAGTGTTACCGACAGGGGATGTCAAATTGATTCCATATTTCCAGAAGGCTTTCCACACTGTTCTTTACAAGCGTATTCTAACCAAACTGGATGCCTATGGAATATCGCCTCAGTTGTGAGACTGGATTCGTGATTTCCTGTCAGAAAGGTCACAGTTCGTAGTAACAGACGGAAAGTCATCGAGTAAAGTAGAAGTAATATCCGGCGTTCCCCAAGAAACTTGGGCGTCTTGTCATGGTCCGTGCGGCTACCCCGTCGGAGATTCGAGTCCTCCCTCGGGCATGGGTATGTGTTGTCCATAGCGTTAGTTAGTTTAAGTTAGATTAAGTAGTGTGTAGGCTTAGGGACCGATGACCTCATCAGTTTGGTCCCATAAGACTTTACCACAAATTTCCAATTTTTTCCCAAGGAAGTGTTATGGGCCCTCTATTGTTTCTGATCTATATTAACGGCAGAAGAGACAATCTCAGTAGCCGTCTTAGATTGTTTGCAGATGATGCTGTCATTTACCGTCTTGTAAGGTCATCAGATGACCAAAATGAATTGCAAAATGATTTAGATAAGATATCTGTATAGTGCGAAAAGTGGCAGTTGACCATGAATAAAGAAAAGTCTGAAGTTATTCATATGAGTACTAAAAGAAATCCGCTAAATTTCGA
Source organism: Schistocerca nitens (assembly GCF_023898315.1). Lineage (NCBI taxonomy): Eukaryota > Metazoa > Arthropoda > Insecta > Orthoptera > Acrididae > Schistocerca > Schistocerca nitens. Next base: position 332,600,987 of record NC_064621.1, read on the forward strand.
TTATGCGATAAGTCACACAAATTTGAAGGCTGTAAATTCAACTAAATACTTAGAGATTACAATCAAAAATACCCTAAATTTGAATGATCACATCGATAATGTTGTGCGTAGAGCCTACCAAAGACTGCGATTAATTGGCAGTCCACTTACAAGGTGCAACAGTCTACTAAAGAGACTGCTTACACCATGCCTGCCGACCGCGGTGGCCGAGCGGCTCTAGGCGCTTCAGTCCGGAACCGCGCGACTGCTACGGTCGCAGGTTCGAATCCTGCCTCGGGCATGGATGTGTGTGACGTCCTTAGGTAAGTTAGGTTTAAGTAGCTCTAAGTTCTAGGGGACTGATGACCTCAGATGTTAAGTCCCATAGTGCTCAGAGCTATTTGAACACCATGCTTGTCCGCCCTATTCTGCAGTATTGCTATGCGGTGTGGGATCCGCATCAGATGGGACTGACGGATGACATCGAAAAGTACAAAGTATTATCGTGAAGTAGGGGAGATAGTGCCACAGACATGACACGTGAATTGGAGTGGCAGTCATTAAAACAATGGCGTTTTTCGTTGCCACGGATCTTGTCATGAAATTTCAATCACCAGTTTTGTCCTCTGATTGCGAAAACATTCTATTGGCACCCACCTACACAGGGAGAAATTATCATCACGACAAAATAAGAGAAATCAGGGCCCGCACAGGAAAATTTAAGTGCTCGTTTTTCCCGCGCGCCGTTCGAGAGTGGAACGTTAGACACCTTGAAGGAGGGTCATTGAACCCTCTGCCAGCTACTTTATTGTGAATAACAGAGTAATCCCGTAGATGTAGATGCAGATGGTCATTTCTCTCTATGTAGTATGGCGACAGAGGGGAAAGTTGGTGATTGAAATTTCGTGAAAAGATCTCAACGCAACGTGAAACGTCTTCGGTTTAATGATTGCGTCGCCAATTCGCTTATTATATGCGAGATGTTCTTCGTCCAACCTTCTTGGGAAGGATCCCATACCACGCAGCAGTGCTCTTGCAGAGGACGGACAGTTGTAGTGTAGACAGATATTTAGTGGATTCGTTTCATCTTCTAATAGTTCTGCCAATAAATCGTGATCTTTGGTTCACTTTTCCCACAACATTGTCTATGCGATCGCTCCAATTTAGGTTGATCATAATTGATACTATTAGGTTTGTAGTTGAACTGATGGCCAATTGATTTATCGTGTAACCGAAATGTAACGTTTTATTTTTAGTACTCATGTAGATGACCCCTCACTTTGGATTACGTAGAGTCAACTGGCACTTTTCACATCACAGAGATACCGTGTCTAAATAACTTTTCTATTGGATTTGATCTTGCGATAACTTTACTACACGGTGTATGACAACATCATCTGTAAACCATCTATGAGGACTGCTCAGATAGTCTTCTGCATCATTTATGCAGATCAAGAACAACAGAGGTAGCACAACTCTTCCTTGGCAAACGGCAGACATCGCTTTTGTTTGACACTCTGGATTGTTATCGATTACTATATACTGTGACCTTCCTGACAGGAATAAGTGTATGCAGTCGCACATCTGAAACGACATTCCATATGAATGCAATTTAGTTAGAACGAGGAACGATGTCAAAAACCTTCCGGAAAACTAGAAAGAGAGAATATATTTGAGACCCATATCGATGACACTCACTGCTCCGTGCGAATAAAGACCTAGCTGTGGTTCACAATAGCTATATATTCTGAATCAGTGACGACTGCGTGTCAATAGACTGTTCTCTTAGAGGTAATTCAAAATGTTGGAACATAGTCTACATTACAAAATTGTTGAGGCTTTCGTGGCCACTTGTTGACAAACTGCCTATTGGCTTCTGTCTCGGGTTTTCGGGTCATTAGATGAACGTCGGCCGAAGAACCCGAGACAGAAGCCAATAGGCAGTTTGTCATAGTCTACATTGATGATCCAGAAGATTGTGACCACCTGCTTAATAGCTCGTTTGTCCGCTTTTGGAACGAAATACATCGCTGATTCTGCGTATCAGGGATCCGACAATTTCTTATCCGGCTTTTGGGGGTATGTGTCATTAGATGTCTATGCACAGGTCATGTAATTCGCGTAAAAAACAGGTCACAGTTTTGCGTGCGCGGTGACGGCGCCCGATAGCGACCCAGATGGAATCCGTGCGCTATACAGGGTGGCGCAGGGAAACGGGAAATTTCGAAATAACGTCATTTCCATGAATAAACTCATAAAACTAGTGATTTATTAACGAAAGTGAATGTATTCAGTATGCCATTATTCAGTATGTCTTTGCAATCAAAATTTCCAAAAGTGTCTCTTTAGTTTTTAAAGATGACATCGGAAAGATGTGCTCCCATTCGGCGTTCACACTCTAACAGCCTGTTATGAAAACTCTGGAATGCGCGGTGTAGCAAATCCTGGGGAATGGCAGTGATTTCGTTTTCAATGTTCTCCTTCAGTTCATGGATTGTTGCAGGACGTGTACGGTACACCTTGCCTTTAAGATATCCCCACAGGAAGAAGTCGCACACACTAAGATCAGGGGATCTCGCACGCCATGCAATGCGACCGTTACGTGAAATAATGCGTCTTCCAAACAATTGACGAACTGCTGCCATCGATTGTCGAGCAGTGTCTGACGTGGTTCCGTCCTGCTGAAACCACATGTTTTCGACGTTAAGATTAAGCTCGTACAGTCTCGGTGTAAAGAATGTTTGAAGCATTTCAACATATCGAGCGGATGTTACTGTCACTGCACTACCATCCTCACGTTCAAAAAAATACGGGCCGATAACACCATGACATGATACAGCACACCATGGCGCTGTGTAGTGGTCGCTGGTGAAACTCACAAGCATTGTCCTGTGCCCAATAAAGAAAATTCAGTTTGTTCACGAATCCGTTCAGGTGGAGATGGGCTTCGTCTGATATCCATAAGTTACCAAGGAAATTCGCGTCCTCGTTGATTTTAGCCAATATCTGGCTACTAAACTCCATACGGGACGCTGGGTCTCGTTCATGTAAGTGTTGCACAATCTGCAACTTACAGGGATGGAAGTCTAGTTCGTGCAGTACTCTTTGTAAATTTCGTCGCTTAATCCCTAGCGAAGATGCATCCTGTCGAACGGAGCTGCAATGTTCTCTGGGGTACGTACCGTTGGAAATGCCACCTGGAGGTTTCTTTTTCAAGGCAGATCCTGTTTCTTAAAAATTACGCACCCACGTTGTAATCGCATGCGCAGATGGGACACGTCCATGACGTCCAAGCTGGTACTGCTGTCGAAATGTTCTCTGCGCGGCAGTCGCACTATCACCATTTTTGTAAAACGCTCTCACAGCTACTGCACGTTCCGCACCAGTAAAATTCTCCATGACTACTAAATGGCAATGCGTTCGCATCAATTGTGCAAAGTTTCGAACATCTGCCGGCGCTACAGTGCTGCCAACTGTAACGTTCAAAATTTCCCGTTCCCCTGCGCCACCCTGTACATCAGGCGAATTTGGTCGCCGAGAAATCAACGAGAGTTCGTTATAATGCTCCTGAAACCACTGTAGCACTGTACTGGCTCCGAGGCACGGGAAATTATACTGCTCAAAGATGACATGGCCGTCGAGGAAGTTATCAAGCATTAAGGGATGCAGATGGTTTGCAGCTGTCAGCGTGACTTCGGCTACTACCACAGGTCCCATGCAAGCGCGCCTCACATAGCATAGTACTGCTCCCACCACCTGCATTCGTAGCATCCTGCACGTTTCGAGCCACCGTTCACCTCGATGACGGCGTTTGTGGAGACGACCATCGACCTAATGTAGCAAAATTGTGATGCATTCGAAGAGCCGACACGTTTACATTGATTGACGGTCGAATCCGTACAGTCCCGTGCCCACTGTAATAGTAATTAACTACACTATGTGATCAAAAGTATCCGGACACCAGCAAAAACATACGTTTTTCATATTAGGTGCATTGTGCTACCACCTACTGCCAGGTACTCCATACCAGCGACCTCAGTAGTCATTAGACATCGTGAGAGAGCAGAATGGGGAGTTGTACGCGAGGTTTCCGCACTCTTAAACATATCTAGGTGCACTATTTCCGATGTGATAGTGAAGTGGAAACGCGAAGGGACACATAGAGCACAAAAGGACACTGGCTGACCTCGTCTGTTGACTGACAGAGACCGCTGATAGTTGAAGAGGGTCGTAATGTGTAATAGGCAGACATCTATCCAGACCATCACACATGAATTCCAAACTGCATCAGGATCCACTGCAAGTACTATGACAGTTAGGCGAGAGGTGAGAAAACTTCGATTTCATGGTCGCGCGGCTGCTCATAAGCCACATATGACGCTGGTAAATGCGAAACGACGCCTCGCTTGGTGTAAGGAGTGTAAACATTGGTCGATTGAACAGTGGAAAAACGTTGTGCGGAGTGACGAATCACGGTACACAATACGGCGATCCGATGGCAGTGTGTGGGTATGGCGAATGAGCGGTGGACGTCATCTGCCAGTATGTGTACTGCCAACAGTAAAATTCGGAGGCGGTAGTATTGTGGTCGTTTTTTCATTGAGGGGGCTTGCACCCCTTGTTGTTTTGCGTGGCACTATCACAGCACAGGCCTACATTGATGTTTTAAGCACCTTCTTGTTTCCCACTGTTGAATGGCATTTCGGGGATAGCGATTGCATCTTTCATCACGATCAAGCACCTGTCCAAAATGCACGGCCTGTGGCAAAAGCATCCCTGTAATCGAGTGACCTGAATCCTATAGAACACTTCTGGGATGTTTTGGAACGCCGAATTCCTGCCAGGCCTCACCTCTCCTCAGTACAGCACTCCGTGAAGAATGAGCTGCCATTCTCCTAGAAACCTTTTCAGCGCCTGATTCAACGCATGCCTGCGACAGTGGAAGCTGTCGTCAAGGTTAAGGGTGGCCCAAGACCGTACTGAATACCGATGGAGGGCGCCACGAACTTATAAGTCATTTTCAGCTAGGTGTCCGGATACTTTTGATTACACATGTCGTTGGGTCATCATTTGCACATGTAGGAGTCGTCTGCTGCGGACATGTTCAACAGTGTACAATGAACGGTATACTCTGAAACTCTTTTCCGTGCGCCAGCATTGTGCTCTTTCGGCAGAGGCGCCATAGATCACATATCCTACTTTACAGAGCAGACAACCTCCGAACCCCACACTATATGGAGAGTCTTGGACGTCCATTTAGTGCCTAGTGATAGTTTCACTGTCCCTCTATCTCTTTCCGTAATTACTCCGGACAGTAATGCGTGAACATTCAATCAACTTCGGTGTTTCCAAGGTACTCGTTCACGGACTCCACGTAATAATAATCTGACGTTTGTCAAAGTCAGTTACCTCAATACATTTATCCATTTGCAGCCCTAATCTTCGCTAGAGTGATTCCCTATCCGTGTCTGCTACGCTTAGATATTTTTGCTATCGCGTCACGTGCCCCCAGGTGGCATCCAACATCGTGGTGGGCAGTGATCACAACGTTTTAACTCATCAGTGACTGTTCCAAGTCCTACTGAAATCGTCAGTGATTTGGGCCTGTAATTTAGTGGATTACACTTACTTTCTTATGCCAACCACCATGAAAAAGAGCGGTTTGACTGATACACTGCATCAAACAAGCCCTAGTGCTGCTGACCAAAACAAAAATAGCCGTGACAGTGGTCTAATAATATATCACTCCACGATGCATAACATACTGCAGGTAGAAACCGAAGCTATACATTACTGTCTTGGTAACTTGCCAATTGATCTGCCAACTCAAACAGCCTTGAAAGCTTTATCCATTAATAAAATTACTTTAACGTATGACGCTAGACACAAGAACCGACGCTAAAAGAGCAACAGAATCAGTGTCACGCTTCTATATTTCAGCTCTTAGACCCTTACGTTATTTTTTTCGTCATTAATTTCCGTTCGACCAGGATACGAAACAACAGCAAATGGAAGCATTAGTGTTACTCGGAAAAAAAATAATGGTGTAAATCCCCTTACAGTCTGCCAATGCAAATGCAGAGGTATTGAGCTTAATACGAATGACTTGTACAGGGGATTACATTTCTCTTCTCATTCAATGAATATTTATTACGTGCTCTGCTTAGTAAACAACAATCTTTATCAGTACATTTCCAGAACACACAACGTATAGATACGAAGACCTTGCTATTTATTGTTTGTAGCTGAATGGTATAGACAGCAAAAACTAAACTAAACGTGTCATCGGAGCCTTTCGCTGCGGCATGTCTGAATAAAGTCTTCTCGGTTTTCAAGCCGCGTCAAGCTTTCGACGACCATCTTCGGCATCATCCTCTGGAGCGAGATGACCGACTGCAGGGACTGACACGAGTACTCGCTTGTGTAGCCACGATTTGGCCTCTGGTGCCAATCGAAGAGGACCGAAATGACACGTGTGCAGACGATGATTGGGCAGCTCTTAGCAGCTCCAACCCTCCGAGAGACCGTCACGTGCCCCGAGGGGCCGGCTCTTCGTTTGAAACTGCCGCTCCCGCCTCTACAAGCGTCAAGCATTCGTCGTTACTTCCTTTCGACATACAAAGCCTGCCCCCACGGCCTGTTTCGTGTGTATCCCCGAGCTCTGTTAAAACTGTTGCTGTTCATTCTGATCTCAGCCGGCCCTTTCATAATAGAATACTAGTATGTTAACGCATGAGTCAAGACTCTCGTGTTTTGAAACAGTGTTTTGTGTCCGTTTTGCAGGCAATGCTCTGCCATGGCCCACTTTTCAAGCTCCTTTTGTTTAATACGTCGCTTGTTCTCGGTCCAACGCTCTGCAGCTGTGGAAATTGTTTGTCCTATGTTGACGCTGTCGCTTTCTCAAGGGCCACCATACACACTGTGCACAAGAACAGTTATGTCATCTTTAACAGGGTGCAACATATCCCTTATCTTGGGGGCAGGCCGGAACACTTGTTTAAGTCCATGTCTTTGCAGCACACGTCCTAACTTGCTGCTCGTTGCGCCACATCATGGCTTGGTTTCTTCAACGATTCACAAGCTTCCTTCTTCCGTGGCACCTGAAAGAGTGTGCAATGTCTTTCTTGCTATAATCATTTCCTCTGAACACGTGTCTCAAGTGCTGCAGTTCAGAGTGTAGGTGGTCGTCTTCGGATACAACTTCTTCTCTGTGTATTAACGTGTTTAGGACCGCTTTCTTGTGTACTGGGTGGTGAAAACTATCGACGTTCAAGTAACGATCAGCGTGCGTTGGTTTCCTGAACGCTGAATGATAAACCCGGCCTCCTGCCTTCCGCTCAACTAAAACATGCACGAGCGGTAGCTTACCATCCTTTTCCATCTCGATGGTAAATTAATGTTGGGATGGACACCATGTGATCGACGAACTGCTGCAATATGTCTTTACCTTGAGGCCATATCAGGAAGACGTGGTCGACTTACCTTAGGACGCTATAGGGACACAAAGCCGCCGAATTCAGAGACTGCTCCTCAAAGTGCTCCATGAAGAAATTCGCGATTGTGGAGTTAGTGGTGAGTCCATCACTGTGCCATCTGTCATTTCATAATATTCGTCGTGGAGCAGGAAGTAGAAGATGATGGAACAATTTGACGATTACACGTGGAAATTGTTGGGCCAAACGATCCAGCGCTTCTTGTACTGCCACCCTCTCAAAAATTGTCACAACGTCCAGGCTGTCCATTACGTTGTTTCGGCCTGTTTTACTTTTCTTGAGTGCTTCCACAAATATTTGCGAGTTTACAACATGATGATCACAATGTCACATTTTCGGGGCTAACAATCTTGCGAGATGTTTTGCCAGTCTGTAGATGGACGAGTTGACTGCACTCACGATGGACGTAAGAGGGACATTTCCCCTACATACATTCGGCAATCCATAATGCCTGGGAGGTCTGGCGGCACGAGGCATTAATTTCATAAACCACTTCATCTGATAAACCAGAGTCCTTTTATAACTTCACTGTCATCCTGACGATGGCCTGTGTCGCATCGCGGCTGAGCTTCCGGTACGCATCATCTTCTACAAAATGTAACAACTTCAAGTGGTAGTCCTCAGTATTCGGAAACCCACTTGACCTTCCTTTGTCGGTTGGTAAGACAACCAAGTCATCGTTCTCACGGAGAAGCGTAGGACAAGTGCTGGCCGATACTGGATTTCGGTGGATTAGCTTTCGCTAGTATAAGGCTGGTGGTTAGTCTGACGTCCTCAGCTGCATCGTGCGAGACATGCCGACTGCACTGCTCTGTTCCTCTAATAAATCCAAAATTGGCAGAAGTCACGGAACTGGTGAAAAATTAAGGGCTTAGCGCTGCCACAGAATGGTCGTACATCTATTGGTTGGAGAGATTAAGAACTGCTCTATAGTCCTTATCATTCCCCTGTCAATTGTCCCCTGAGTTAAGCGGTGAAACTTGTTACACTGCTTAGACGTTGCCTGGCACAAACTTGCTCGCTATTGTGCTGTGACAGAATGAACAGCGACAATTTTAACGGAGACCAGGGGTACACAATCACTAGGGCGTGGTGGCGGGCTTTGGATGTAGAGAGGAAGCAACGACGAGTGCTTGACGCTTGTAGGGAGGGGAGACAGGCCGTTTCAAACGTGGCGCCGGCCCCTCGCGCCGCCTGACGTCACACGGTCCCGCGGCGGTGCCAACGAGATATACGGGCCTTCTACACTAGTCAGCTTGTCTGCCACACTTCGCAAACGCTCGACTCCGTGCGGGGCCCACGGGAAACGAACATTTACTTGATAATAATTTTGTCGTGTGCCATGGAGAACGTGCCTGCATGTAACATACTTTCAAGAGTACTATTAAACTCATCTCCCCGTGTAATTAAGGTCATCTCCCCACTGGAGACTGCTGCTTGCACTCGTAAGACCTGCAGTGTCACGTTCTGTGACGTAGGCACTACGGCTTGTCTTTCTCGTAGGCCACGGTCCCGCGGAGGGTTGGAGCTGCTATGATGTGCCCAATCACCTTTCACGCACGCATCGTTTTGGGCCTCTCTATTGGTGTCAGAGGCCGCATCGTGGCTACATATGTGGAAAACCTCAGCAACCCCAGCTCCGCCCCCTGTACTTCTGTCTGGCCGGGCATGGGGACTGCATCCTTCCACCTTCCTTCACACCTACAAGTCCTTGATCCACCCCATCGTTTGTTACCGAGCGAGGTGGCGCAGTGGTTAGCACACTGGACTCGCATTCGGGAGGACGACGGTTCAATCCCGTCTCCGGCTATCCTGATTTAGGTTTTCCGTGATTTCCCTAAATCGTTTCAGGCAAATGCCAGGATGGTTCCTTTGAAAGGGCACGGCCGATTTCCTTCCCAATCCTTCCCTAACCCGATCTTGCGCTCCGTCTCTAATGACCTCGTTGTCGACGGGACGTTAAACACTAACCACCACCACCACCACCACCACCACCATCGTTTGTTATGACAGCTTCCCATGAATTTCCGCAAATCCCAGGTTCTATAAGACCCTACAACTCCTAGAACCCCATGCACTTAGCCTCACCTTCCATATCCGCCTTCTGTTCCATAAGCACATCCTCTACGACCTCATCCCCTTCCCCCAACTTCTCCTTTTCCTTGAACACATCCGCACTCTGTATATTGTCCGCCGATTCGATCCCCCCCCCCCCTGGTGTCCCCCTTCCTCTCCATACCCAGCCCGTTCCCTTGCCTTTACCGCTGTGTCCCACTCTCTCTCCATCACCACACTCTCCACCTCATTTCCCAATGCAACTTCCAGCACCTACCCCTCCCAGAGCTTCACCCTGACGTCTATCCCTCCTATAAACTCTAACCCCACCTCCCTCCTGCCTCTTCCTCAGGGCTCCATCTCCTTCCCCTCCCTTCTCCTGAGCGGCTTTCCCCCTCCTACACCTTCTCCAATGCTCCCCTTCAGATCTCTGCACTCCCTCCTCCCTTGTCTTCCCTCTTCATCTCCCGCCCTGCCCGTCTCCTGCCTCTCAGTGCATCTCCTGCCCCTTTTTCTTCCTCTTCCTCCCCCCCCCAGCCCCCTCCCCCAACCACATCTTCCTCCCCTCTTTTACCTTCCTCGCCAACGTCCAGTCCCTCAGCAGTTCCCTACCAGCAGTTTTTTATTCTTCATGAGTACTCCTTCGTTTGCAGTGTTTTTTTAAGTGTGATTTTTATCCTTTTAACTTGTGTTTGCTCCATTGGTTTTTAAGTGCTCTTTGATTTGCCTGTGGTGTTCTTTTAACATCATATCGACTTTTTAACTGTCCCCCAGTTCAGCTCCCCATATTAGCGATTATTTTAACTCCCATCATCTCCATTTACTGTATTTGTTACGTCCCTTTTTTTATCCCCCCTTTTATGTACTCACCCTTCTGTATTTTTGTAACGCCAATTGGCTGAAGAGTGGTGGATTGTGTCCCTGCCAGCTCTCCCCTGCCCACATGGGTCAGGGGAATGACATTACAATAAAGAAAAGAAAATCAGCCCTGGCAGTCAGTAGTTTTTCTCCTGAGAAGGACGGCGGAGATGGCCATCGAAAGCTCGAGAATTTTACTCGAATTGATGTGGCTTGAAAATGAAGACGATTTTATTGAAACGAAACATGTAAAGGCAAATATTTGAACCTGGAAGACCAACAAAATGGCTTACAATATTTTTTATAATTTGCAAATATATTTTGTTCAAGACGTTACGAAAATTATATCCTAAATGTCTAGACATCTAACTATGTCTTGTGAGAGTTCGAATACTTATCCCAAAGAAGAGATAGACGTTCACAGGTTTACTTCCCTTGATGTAAATTATAACGTTGGTACTTTCTACGAATTCGGGCCAAACGGAAGCGTCATGTCGTCAGAAATTTCAAGTTTACGTTCTTCCCACACAACCATTCGTCTATGGTCAAGACGTAAACGTAAATGTATTTGAGTGATCAGCCAGGTCAAACCTAGTTACAAGTGAAAAATAAAAAGAGAGACAGTAAAGGAATGTCCACCAAACATGTTATCATAAGATCCACAATAGATGCTTTCTCTGATTTGCTTAGGTTCAAGGCTAAGTTCAACATACTGTCCAACATAAACAGAACAGCAGCCTATCAAAATAAACTATGTAGTACTTTTTTACAAGACGGTTTTACTTACTTGGCCTCACCCTTCAGCGTTCGTTATTCCTGTAATGTGTCAGGTCCACATTCTTCGCAATAGGTGTGTGACCTCTCCTTAGTCCGTCCTAGCACCGAAAATGCGGTATTCTTAGTGATATTGTCACCTCTAATCGCCCCCTATAAATAATTTCGTCCATTCCTCCTTCTCATCAGAGTAGGAGCGCACATTACATGTTCCATTCTACAACTCCTGTGTGTCTTGGTTCTTTGTTCCCCTGTAGAGTACGTCTTCCTCCGCTAGTCCATTAATTATCCTGATGACCTCATTTTCGAACTCGTCACTTTCCTCTCCATTTTATCACTGTCTGTTGAAGTCTCTGACACATAGGCCGTATCGTTGTATTAAACAATTTTTATAGATAAGAAATTACTACTGCACGTATTGTGCACGACATACAGGTACCTCTCGAAGATTTCGTCTTTCCTATATTTACTGCATCCAGATTCGACAGTGAAATCAATATTTTCAGCTCCGTACCCTCAGAATCGCACCGATTTGTTCTCCTAACCCTCGTACCTATGTGTACACAATCTCTTACTGACTGACTATCAATCCAGATTCTCTTGCCTCGTCAATTAGTGTTACAGAAGCTCTTGTTTCCTCCAAATTTTCCCCACTAATAGGAAATCAGTGTGAGAAATAAATACTTACATCTTTACACAAATTAATATTTCCACTTCTAGTACTGTCTTTCTTAAAGGATTTGCTATTTGTGAATGAAACAGAACTGTGGTATACCGGGTGTTTGGGGAATAAGTACAGAATTTTTGTGGGATGATGGGCTGGATATAGAAAATCATTTTAAGTAGACGAACATGCGGTCGCTGAGGCATGTTTGCGACGGTAGGAGACATGAAAAGTCATTGGTCCGCCTGGTGGTGCAATAATCGGTGGTACGTATCCGTAAGTTTGGATGTTCAGCGTCATTTGTTTTCGTTGGTACCCCCGCACTAACGAGGAATCACTGTACTAGCCCCCTTTGTCCTCATACGGTGCCAAGTGAGCTGTCGTTTGTGTACTTCAGTTCCACCTCAACGTAATTCGTAGCCAAGTGTTGTACCAAAGGTAAGGTAGTGTGTTGTGGAACAATGGTACGCATTTGCCAATGTGAAAATATTGTTTACTCTTTGTTATCATGCGTAGAGGTAGGAACGTCTCAGTGGAATGAACTTGCCGACATGCACTTCGCCTCTAGTGCTGGGGAACTACGAAAGGAGCACGACGTTTGAACATAGGACGTTACCCAAAAATATGAATACCAAACCAAAGAACATTTGCTGCTGGGGATCGTCGTCTTCGTGCAAGGCGCACACTAGAGGGAGATTTCCACGCTTGAAGTCGACACGGAGTGTACTCAATTGTGGTTTCGAAGTGCGAGTACTACAAATATTCAACAACAGTGTTTCAGATAGCATATGCATTGGTTATGCTGTAAATGCTGTAAATGTTAGTTCTAGCAGAGTTCCGAAACCCTTCTACGCACTGATTTTCCAATTCGAAGCGACTTCGCGGTATGGTTTTTGAAACAAAGAATGATAACTCCCGATATCACAGACATTGTTCTGTGGACTGATGAATCGACTCTCTCCCGTGAATCAATGTTTAGCAGCCGCAACTCCTACTTGAGGTCTTGTAAAAATCCTTGAGATACCGCTGTCCACCGTTTTCAGGAGCGATTTTTATTTAATGTTGGGGCATTACATTCTTCCACAGGGTCTAACTGATGGTGTTTACCGCGTATTTCTCGAACACCTACTGCCCAGTCTTCTCGAAGATGTGCTGTTTCAAAATGGATGGTGAATGTTCTTTCAGCATAATGGGGCACCTCCACATTTCACAAAACGAGTGAAAAGATTCTTGGTTAGACAATGCCCTGAATGTTGTATTGGACGTAGAGGGCCTGATCATTGGCCTGCGGGATCCCCAGATCTCGCTCCACTTGTCTTGTCTTTACATCCGTGTGAAGGCTCTTGTGTACCAAACTCCTGTAAACACTGTGGAAGAACTGAAGGTTGGAATTGGTGTTGCTGCAGCAGACGTTAGAGATCAAGCCAATGAAACATTACCCAATGTCCACTGCTCCGTGGTTCGACGTCTTAAGTCAATGGTGCACACTTCGAGTATTTACTGCAGTAACGAAAGTCTGCAGTAATGTTTCCTCCACGCAAAGTAAATGCGATTTAGCATTGTGTAGCGGGCTATGAGTCAGAGATCCTATGTTCGTACACTTAAGATAACGGCCTACATCCGACCTTCCAGCCCACAAATATTCTGTACTTATTTCTGAAACACCCCGTACAATCTCGCTACCTCAGTGGTAAAGCAGTTTAGCTCTACCTTCTACCCTCTCCTTGTATTTATTTTTAAGTATACACCATTTCGCTGCAATATGAGTTTTTCCAATAAAACGCAAATACTTGTAGATGAGGAGATGCTACAAAAGATACCAGCTAATTAAAGAAATACATTTTTAATGTCTGGATCAATGACTGAACTTTGACTAGTCGTCTGTTTTGCATAGACCATACTCTGAACGGTTCAGAACGTTTTGTGTGGAACGGTTGGCCCAGTGTCTTATTGGACGAGTGTCAATATTATCCGCCATTTCCCTTTATGAGCAGCACACGTTAATGAGAAACCTTGAAGGTATCAAATTCGTCGATTACCATAAGATATCCGATACTCTACCCAGAATTAGAATATTAGAAATATGGAGAGTGCTGTACTCTACTCTGAGAATGCTGCTGCGCTCTGTAAAAACACTATTATCTCTTACGGACGGTAGCTGTAGATATATGGTAGAATGATGTTATCTGTTCGGCAGTATATCAAACTATACCATCGTGCGATAAAGTTAAACTGTGATGTTCTTTACATATTTAACCTTGCATTCGATCTGGAAGATTAGAGAAGAAGTAAACGCCAACCTTCCTCCCAACAGTTGGTTTAACGGAGGTCGTGCGCAAGAAAGACCATTCGTATCTGGCCAGCAAAATGTATGCCGACGTTTTAATTCAGTGACATTTACAACGTATTAAAGTCTGCGAAGGGATTGCAGACATACTGCATACCCCGCGCCACAGTTTCCAGGAGTCAACACCAACGTTTCTCCAGAAGCGAATTCCTTTTTACGACTTTTTTATCACTTTTTTTTGTTTTTCCAGTGACGACTTCTCCGATGTCTGACGTTCGGTAGGGGTGCATGTACTGTCAGGCCAGACGCAAATTTTACGCCTCCGCCAACTGTGCATTCGGAAAAGAAACAGCTTTCGCGGAGCCAGAGCTACAGTTAAATGCATGTACGAATGCGGTTTCTGGCTGGAGATAACCAGCTAAGCCCACGACAACAGCCAGTTACCATGTTCTCCACCTACTCCATGAACGGCCTGTTTTTTTAGCTGAGTGAGGTGGAGCAGCGTTTTAGTATTTGGACGCATACTTGGAAGGCGTTCAGATCAACGTCTGACCATTGCGGATTTAAATTTTTTCCAGTTTTCCATTAGCCGCTTCTGCCAAACCAAGTAAGGTGGCGCAATGCTTGCCGCACAAGGCTTACAATTAGGAGAACAGCTGTGGGACGATGTGTGTATATCCTCAAATTTTACACCGATACTGAAGTAAGTTAGTGCCGTAATTTGTGAGTGATAAAATATCCGCACCGATTTTCCTATGTGTTCTCGAGATGAAACAGGGACGGCTATTAGATCATCTTACCCATTACGTACTTTTTTGCGTGTCTTTAACTGTGATTTAACTCTTTTCAGTTTATAATAACGTTTATCTTTCTGGCGGTTGTAGTTGCATTTCGAACCTGACTAATTTTTCGGAAGTTTCTTTGATCTATGTTCACCAACCTAGACCTGCTGTCTTTACTTAAATATTTGCTTTACTTCCTCTCCCTCACTCCGTCACCCACCGCCCTTCCAGTCCCTCCTTCTGGCGCGAAACTGATGAAAGTCAACTTTTCCCAATCCTCAAATAAAGTTTTACAAATGACGGATTCTGGTTTGGAGTCCGTACTTTCCGTTTACGTATATTTCGGACATTTTCGCCGTAATTTCGGCACTAAGTAACGAGTTCACGTCTAAGGTGTACTTAATTAATGAATTGGGCCAGGTAAATTGCAGGCTCGATTACTAATGTCTGTAATAATACCAAGTTTTGCTAACTTCGAAAATTGTCTGATATTCTGACACATGAAACGTATCTGTGTACATCGATTTAAAATGTTACACTTTAGTCTAAATAAACTACTACTTGTAGGGGCAACGCATATACTGTCTGTTTTATATCAATAATTGCGTAAAAGAGTAGTTAAGAAAATAAGCAGACTATGATTATGATAATATCTCCACTGATTTTCGTTTAACGCTAAAGAAAATGTATATTAAGCATCTGACTACGAGAATAATATCTTCATTGTTTTCTCTTAAATGTCTAAGATAAGTTCGAGCATGGCTGCACCTTTAACGATCTCTACAGGCCTCAGCTGGGTTAATCATCTGATTGCACAAAAATTTTGTACTGCACTTGGCCACGACTCACCAGACTTACTTTAACGAAGCTGAATATCACAAGAAATATCGGTTCGCTACTGCAGGAGATTGCACCGTAGAGGGGATTGCAAAAGAAATTAATGTCTAATAATTGTGGACTAGTCGGGAGGAATC
This sequence comes from Schistocerca nitens, assembly GCF_023898315.1. Lineage (NCBI taxonomy): Eukaryota > Metazoa > Arthropoda > Insecta > Orthoptera > Acrididae > Schistocerca > Schistocerca nitens. Next base: position 332,616,853 of record NC_064621.1, read on the forward strand.
AATGCTCAAAGGAGTGGGATACGGAAATACTAAGGAATGAAGAGGTATGCCTGAAGTTCCCTGAGGGTATAGATACTGCGATAAGGAATACCCAGTAGACAGCTGAATTAAAGGGCAATGGATATCTCTAAAATGGTCAATCACAGAAGTTGGAAAGAAAAACATAGTTACAAAGAAGATAACTGCGATGAAAGCACGGGTAACAGAAGAAGTACTTCAGTTGATCGATGAACAAGGAAGTACATAAATGTACAGGGGAAGCGAATTTTCAGCATTCACCTACCAGAAATGAAATCATTAATTACACATGAATCCACTGACCCAGAAAATCCACAATTTAAAAGATTCAGTTACTTACAGAGAAATTTGAAAAAGTAAGAATATCTACCTCGACGATAGGTTTCTATTAATAGTCTCGGAAAAATTTGCTATGTGGTACACAAAATGATCTAAATTTGAATACACTTAGTGTCCAAACAAACTTAACGAAACCGTTTCACAGACGATCCTGACAGATGATCTACAAATTGCTCTAACAAACTACTGTGTAGAAGTGAGAGGCCATTCATACTAGACACAAATCCTGAGAAAAATACTGTATGGATACATAGATCCATATGGCCACATGTTACAAAACCATATAATATTGCATTAATTGTAAAATTAGCTGATACAACACATTTCACACATATTGCTTTGCTATATCTCACAAAAAGGTGCATATGAGGCCGTCAAGTGTTACATCTTTTTCAGGTACCTCTCGGCGCGCAAATAATTCACTAAGAAGGTACTACTGTCACCAGTCACTCGCCCACGTGTCGGCAGATGATGGCCGACTATACCGCGCGTCGTTGGACATGCCAGACACCAGTAAATGTGTGCTTGAAACAACTAAATCGTGTCAATGAAACGAGGCTACAAGTCAATTTTCACACTTACACACGAAACTCATTACTTCAACCTACTTGGTCTATGTCTAGAGTTCACTTCTTGACTGTCACGTTTTTATTTGTGCTTTTGATTTTACAGTTAATTCGGCACTTACACAAGCGCTCTATACTTCTGCCTACCGAAGTATTGCTACTATTTGGAGGTTTGATTCTCAGTGACAGACAAATCCTGCCGTTTTCGTAACATGATTAGCACATACCACCAATTAGCTGCTTTGCGTTCCAGGCCATTGGTTCGATCCCAAGACATAGAACGCGGGTTCTAGCATCCCTCGCGTGTTTCTTCCCAAGATATTCCTGTCACTGTCATTCGTAACTTCAAATGTTTATTCCTCAGGGACCTGAGTGCACGTTATCAGTGAAGTCATTCCCGTATTTCGGAAACTAGGTAAGTGCTCCATAACTTCAGTCTATCCAGAATTCGCACCATATCGTAGGAGACTGTAAGACCACTTCCTAACAGCTACAGTTACTCCTTTATCTCCCCTTCAATAAATCAATTCTCTGTGCCTACGTCCCACCAAACTGCACAACTTTTTCTCCATATCTGACATCCGTGATAAACACAACCACCCCCTTTTCCAACCCCTCCGATGAAACACATACCAATCCTTCAAATAGTGCTTCGTTTCCACATTCATGCCTCTCAGTCATTTATTGTTACCAGGAGCAGCTAGGTATTGACCTATAGCGTACAGCCACCAAATCGTAGATGCCTTGATTCTCACCACCAGTTTTATATGAGGGTCGTTCATAAGTAATGCCCAACATTTTTTAAAGAAGCAATTAATAAACGTAGACAAACGTCTTTGTTGGTGCTGTCAAGTTTCTAACCGTTCTGACAGATGGCAGAGCCGTAGTACAGCGTTAAAATGGTGTCTTCATACGACTCACGTTACAAGCAGCCTGCTGTTATTGAATTCTTCTGTGCAGAAAAAGAAACCGTGGTGAACATCCATAAAAGTTTGTGTGCAGTGTATGGCGATGCTGCAGTTGATAGGAGTACAGTTGGACGATGGGTAGATAAAGTTACAGCCTCAGTAAATGCAGAAACAGAGCTCCACGATCAGCCACGCTCGGGACGTCCTGTCACACCCACTGTTCCAGACATGCTGAATCGTGCGGATTTCATTATTCGTGCCGACCGGCGCATCACAACTCGACAGCACTGGAAGTGCGTCTGCAGTGATATAGACTCTCGGATATTCAAAGAGGTGCCCACGATGGGTCCCACGAATGATCACGGCGGGCCACAAGGTTCAAAGAAAGGCCATTTCATCCGAATTGTTGCAGCGTTTTGAGACCGGCGGAGAGGCCTTTCTCTCACGGATCGTTACAGGGGACGAAAGCTGGGTGCACACACTTTGAAGATGACGAGAGCGTCAGTCATGCAGTGAAAACTTGGCTACGCCAACAATACAAGAGCTTTTACCAGAAGGGAATACATGCTCTTCCACATCGTTGGCGTACGGCTATAGAACGTGATGGATAATACGTAGGAAATAGGACATGGACAAAACATGTTGATGTTGAGAGGTGGCATGAGCCCCCTCTCATATTTCTATCTTACGATTCTCCTCTCTAGTTGCATGCGATGGAGGGTTGCTTTTCCTTAACACGCGTACTTCCCACGCAGCGTCTCTCGTCACCCGGGTGGGCCGGTGACAGGCGGGCTCTGTGGAACTGGAGAGAGTTAAGCCGACGTGTGTGAGGCAGTCGAGTGAATGCTTTTCAGACGCCGACATTGTCAAGAGACACGCCCGCTGGGGTGTGAAGTAGCGGCTGGGCTAGAGGTTCCGTTACTTCAGAGAAACTTTGCGAAAACACTTTCTGGCGGGCTACCAGCGAGGCGTGGGAATGACTTGTGTACCCACGCAGTTGTGGCGGGAAAATTCCCGCACTTTCTGCAAAATCAGCACAGAAATTGGCGCCAAGAATCTCCATTGGTGGAATGGTAGTGCTCCGGCAATGGAGTGGAATTTCCGCCGGTTTTCGAGTTGCTGATTGGAACGTAACCACGGCCACTGTCGGGGGGGCGGGAATGTTCGGTGTTCGGCCTGTACGGGTGCTCTGAGTAGTCGGGAGTCGCCTTTCGGTCGAGGACGTCGGAGCAACCAGCCCTCGCCTGCGGTACGCCAGATCGTGTTCTGGGAGATAAGAAGACTGTTGGTAATGTACGTCCGCAGCACCGGCAGATAGGGATTTTCCTAGGTGATAATCAGAGCTCAGCAGAGCGCGCCTGTTCATCCTTTTCTAACTTTGTTCAGTTTCGAGTAGCAGCAATTACTATTGGGTTAGCTGTGTGTCTCTCTTGAGATTTGAGTGGAAAGGAATTGGCTCCACATACCACTTCGTCTTAAACCTCACGATCTAAGTTAGGGACAACTTCACCTTTACTGTGTTTGTATGAATCTCCAATTTTAGCCAATTTGATGTTTTATATTTCCTGTGTCTCTTTTACTATTCTGTGTTTAATCTTAATACATCATATTGTTATTTTGGACAGAACTTTCTTTCTGTTAATCAATAGAGCAACCCTATCATTCCTCACTATGCTAATGAAACCTTTGTTTATTTAACTTATTTATCAAATTAAATTATTGCAGGTGCCAAACTCTCTTCTACTCCACTAGCAGGGTTGATTAGAGTCAGTTCGCGTGTTTGTTTTATCCTTGTGCAACAGCAAAAGTCGGAGTTAGAATAGGGGGGGCTTAGAGCATGATTTACACATGTGGATTCTAGTAGAATTTAGTGATAAATACACTACTAGCCCCGGCACCTCGCATAATATGGCGACCCTTGGCCTCGGATCTTTCCTGTGAATCTCTGATAAACAAACAGGATTCTTAGTAGGAACATTCAATTTTTTTTCTCTCTATTTTTTTTAATGATTAATACCCAAGTTTTTTTTGGTAGTTCCGCGTTTAGTTTTAAGTAGCGGCGCATGACTACAGTTTTTGTTTTCAGTGTATATATTTTTTGTTCATTGTTTTTTTTGTGTTTCGCTGATGTGGTGTCTGTACCGCATCGCACTTTGTCGGATTTGTGTGCGGTTTCTGTACCACATCAAATTGTGTTTGTGATTACAGCGTTGGAACAGCGTTGTTGAAATTTTATGTTTATGTGTAAAAAATATATGGAGTAGATTAATTTTATTGTGCATTTTAGATGAATTTGTTTTTATGAATGATAACGAGAAGTAAGGCACGACTATTATCGGGCGAAGCTAAAACAAAAGAGGATAGCATAATGGATAAGGGGCAGTTTACTGACGGGAATAGGTTCGGAGATGAGATGGGCACATTTTTAGCAGGACAGGACGCCAGGGGCATTGATGAGGAAGGTGATTTGGACGCGATCTCAGAGCAGCGTTGCGGCCGTGATTATGATAGTGAAGTAGAGGATGAAACAGAGACAGGCACACAGGTCGAGACGGTAGCAGAAGTTTATAGTCAAACGAACGAGTGCAGACAGAGGCCAGCTCGGTCACGTCAGAGCTCTAGCACCCAGGTGTCCAGAGTTACATCGCCCATGTTTGAAGAGGATCAAGAAGATGACGTAAACCCAATACTGAGCTTCCTACGATCAATGAAAGAAGAAGCTGACGAAAAGCGTAAGAAGCAGGAAGAAGCTGACGAACAGCGTAAGAGGGAGAAGGAAGAAGAGGAGAAACAACGTAAGAAGGAGAAGGAAGAAGCTGACGAACAGCGTAAGAAGGACACGGAGGCAATAATTTCGCATATAGGGGAAATTCGTGGGGAATTACTAACAATGAAGAAAGAATGTGGAGAAGCAAAACAATTGTCAATGGTAGCACAAAAAGTAGCAGGCCTAGCCCAAACGGCAGCAACAGGGGCAATGAAAATCGCAAAAGTAACTTCTCAACTTGTAGGTCGCTTGCGACGTGCGACACAAGCCCACTCAAAATCCCTAGCGTTCTTAAAAACCCAAGGTAATATTGCGGTTACCAACATCACGAAACGAATGAAAGAAGTAGAGAGTCGGATGGCGAAACTAGAGCGAAACGGGCACACGAGCACTGCGCGTTCGGATACCAATGATGGAGTACACAGAAGTGTGTCTCCGAGGAAAAGCCCGCCGTGCTCTAGCCCAGTGACAGAGGGCGGAACTAACAATGCACACGCAGAAACACCTAGTAATAGCTCCAATAATTGTAGCCCACTTAGGAGAGTGAATTCTGAGTGTCACCGCCACTGTGATACAGAGGTAGCACATCACAGTTATCAGCAAGATAGATCAGGACACTCAGCAGACGTGCAAGTATCGGAAACGAGTGACAACACCAGTGCGAGGATCGGACAGGATTTTGATCACAATCACTTCCTGTCGATACTAAAATTCCAAAAGTTCAGAGATAATGGAGGGTCGATGCATCCGAAGAGCTGGGTGACGCAGTTTACTAATTCATTACCGTCATCATGGCCAACCCACGCAAAATTAGAATTCATGTGTGGACACATCGAGGGCCAAGCCGCGGAAAAGATGCGGGGTGTGGCAGCGACGTGTCGGACCTATCAGGAATTTGTTGATGCATTCCTGCGGACCTACTGGTCAAAGGAAACGCAAGACAGGATTAAAGAGGAAATAATATTTTGTCCTGAACTGGAAGTGTCCGGGCATAAGAACGCAACCAAATTTTTTGATGATTTACTCAAGAAGAATCAGTTTTTAGATAGTCCATATAGCAACGGAGAAATCATTAAATTTTGCTTTTCCAAATTGCCTATTAGGTATCAACAGACACTTGTCGGAAGGTGTGGATCGGACATAGAAGCATTCAAGAGTCTATTGCGCGAACTCGAAGTAGTCTTCGATAAACAAGACGCAAAGGACAGGAAGAAGGCGCAAAATAACAAATACCACGGGCCAGCAAGGGAAGACGACAACAGATCGCAAAATCGCACTCGTCAGTTAGGAAACCAGGGTTACGGAAATCAAGGTTACGCTACTCAAGGTTATGGAAACCAGAGACACGGAAACCAGAACGTCAGGAAACAGGGTCAATCTAGACAAGGAATCTGGGACAGGAGAAATAACGTACGGCAAAGCGACCGTAATTGGAGAGAGCGAAATCAAGGACAACAGGAGAACCAGGAGATTGAAATTAGACCTGCAAATCCTAATGCACGTCAGAGGAGGGGGAGTCTAACAAGGGATTGGCGCTAGTCCATAGGATTCCACCACATCTCTCACACAAAGAAGTTCGTGGAATAATAGTAGTTTAAGTGGTGTACATAGTAGAATAAGCAAATATATGAACCTTTCTGTGGGGAACAATAATTGTTACATTAATAGATTAAGATTGCTAAAGTATTAACACGCTGCGTTGTCTTGCATAAGAATTTACTGCTGCTATCCTCTTTTTGTTTATGTTTGCGATCTCCAATGTCGATGGAGTAGGAGACACTACCTTTTCATGAGCAATGTTTTTGTCCTTTCCTATCTGGTGTCCATGTTAAGGGATAAGGATGAGTGACGAGACGTCGCACAAACGGGCGCATACAAGAACGTGCTCTTAGAAGCGTTCTGAGAGGTCGTGATACGCTCCATAGCGGCCACAACCAGTTCGTGAGACGTTCATACCAATGCTTGCAGGCACGCGTCAGTGCACTGCACGATTGTGGTATATTGCGTGATTTCGAGGGTGAATATGGGCAGTATAGTTTTTGCAGAGCTGCGCCGGTATCGTTGTCTTGCAAGTCGGGGTGAACCTGTGAGCATTTGACTCTAATGGTGCCCTAGACGAGAGAAATGAGGGCATAAAAGCCTACCATGCTAATGTGCTGGTTGGGGATTTAGCGTGCTGCTCGTTTTTGTCACAGATGAATCACCAAGGAATTGTACTTGGATATTCGTGACATACTGTGTAGCTGGCGTGTGTTGGGTGTCTGAATCCTCAACAGGAACCAGTCCTGGCTTGGTCATATTACATTGCTTCTGGAAAGGTGTGCTTTGATCGCGAAAACCGCATCACATAGAGAAGGAAGTTGCAACTAGAAATTTATTGTCGTGAATAGCCATGGCTAACCCAGTCTCTGGAGTTTCAGTGAGGCGTAATGAAAACTCGGAGGTCATGTCGTACGGCGCGCACATCACTGTCGTCAATAGCGGCGAGCAGCAAGACACCTCAGCGTAACAGGAACTATGTAAGGGTATTGTATAAGGTAAATAAAATAAATAAATAAATAAATAAATAAATAAATAAATAAATAAATAAAATAAAATAAATAAATAAATAAATAAAAGGGAAAGTACGATACTAGGATAAGTTAAACTGTAGGATTTAACAATAACTAGATTAATATTGTGGGGGTTTTCTACCACAAGTGTGGCGCGCGCCTGTTGAGTTGCTATTTTTCAGGTCACCAAACCACAGACCCGAGATGGAGGGACGACGGGCGAGCGAAAGTAGCGTAGTTGCATGTTCTTTATAGCACAGTAAAACTTAGACCTGCATAACAACATAATTTAATTAAAAGACGTAGAATGTAGATCGTTGGGATATGGTAGTTAATTCTTGAAGCATGTCTACTGTCGATCTATATAATTAATAGTAATATTAGTGCGGGCCCGCACATTTAGTTGTTCATCCATTACAAAGCATCAGTTATCACACACCATGTACATACTGAGATCGGTCTCTACACATATATCAAAATAAATTATTTCCATGTCTAGATTAGATGTTATAATGATTGCCATAGATTAATAACTATAAAAGTAAAATAAGAGTGTCTGAAATGACAGACCATCAATGTTTCATTATGTAAATTTATTATAACATAGAAGGTCATGGGAAAAAGTTAGGCATAAGACTTTTGTAAGAATTGTACAGATGACGAGGAACGTGGCAATGCAGAGGCCAGCCAGCGCAAAAACAAGAGGTCTTCGGCTACCTGCTAGAGGGCGAGCGTCCCGTCCTACACGCTGACAGTCACCCGGCTGCCTACCTGAGGGATTACACGGGACCCTCGCCCCGCCACAAGCGAAAGTGGGGCTGGCCGTTGACCCTGACACGCGACAGCCTGCTAGCTCTCCGGACGCGGCAGCCGCTTGGAGGGATTCCCTGCGGCAGACCACGTTGTCGTGAGTACACGAAGAACATCACATATCGTGTCAGAACCTGCGCCTCATGTGCCTCAGGACAGAAAGGGACGCTCTATACTCACCTGTTTGGGTTTTTACAACTCACTAGCATTGGCCGATCTGCATACACAAAGCAGTATCGTGCCACACTAACAAATGTATGGTCTCATGTCTTACTTCTCCTCTCTATTAGAGAGCAGTTTTTAACAATAGTCGCTCCTAGTTCGATCCTGTATGGATGACCTCACACACTTATGGAGTCACTCCACGTGCCATCATCCCTCGTCGAACTGCAATATTGGGAAACATAAAGTTCTGTCCAGCGAGAGAAGAGACCTAGACTAGTGATGTATCCCAACGAGTAGACCTCAGAGACAATTAATCGACGTGAGGAGAGCCTATCACTGTGTCTTCCTACCATACGGCCGTGATCATATGCGTGGGTCTGACTACAATCTCAACAGCGTACTGCAGACACTCCAGAACTCCCTATTGCTGTTGCCACAACGTAGCAACTACAACCGACGTTTAGCCTTATGTGATGTCAGTACAGTGGAATCAGTGAAGTGCCACGGATATTTCTAACAATGTGATTTAGTGCCTCATTCTCAGCACAGTCGTGAACTTTGTGCAATGTGCACGCACAATTTGATGCCCCATGAACCTTGTTTTTTTTGTTTTTCTTAAATTTCTTTCTCTTATGTTGTTTCTGTAATGTATGTTATACCTTGTATGCGTTTGTGTTTTACACTGTAATTCTTATTACAGATTACTGTATTGTTCTCCACATCATGTTTTTTTTGTATTTTGTGTTTATTGTTGTGTGTATGCTAACAGTGTGCCTGAAGTCCCCATAAACTGAAGCAGATACCACCACTGTCATTGTGAATGGACCATCAGTTCAGGGAACATTTTGTAAAGGTTATTCTTGCTGCAGGGAGACAGAATGAATCGGAGGTTGTAACTAGATTCTGAAAACTCACAAAGAGATTGTTAACTTAAATATTATCATGTGTGAGTGAGGTCAGGTTAGTTTAATGATTAAAATTGTTGTAACATCTTGGGCATTTAATTGCGGAGCACTCCAACTCTGATTGTAAAGAATAAACTGCTCCATATTTGGCTCAGATGCCCGGGCCATGTTTAGAGCGTGAATGTCTGCGTGAATCGGTGTTTGGAAGGGGCTCCCTGGGTATGGATGTGTGATGTGAGTGTTAGTGTTCCATATTAAGAAGGTGAAGTTGGCTACATCATAAATAATCCTCCCTCTATGAGTTGCATTTTTCAGTTGCAATGATCTTTTTTATAGAGTGCGGTATGTGGAGTCACTTTGTAAGATTGTTCTTGGGCGATTGACTCACTACCTTGCTCCTAAGTGAGCCAACCGCTCACCAATTACAATCTAAAATGGCGTAGGGGCAATGAGAGGTGGCATGAGCCCCCTCTCATATTTCTATCTTACGATTCTCCTCTCTAGTTGCATGCGATGGAGGGTTGCTTTTCCTTAACACGCGTACTTCCCACGCAGCGTCTCTCGTCACCCGGGTGGGCCGGTGACAGGCGGGCTCTGTGGAACTGGAGAGAGTTAAGCCGACGTGTGTGAGGCAGTCGAGTGAATGCTTTTCAGACGCCGACATTGTCAAGAGACACGCCCGCTGGGGTGTGAAGTAGTGGCTGGGCTAGAGGTTCCGTTACTTCAGAGAAACTTTGCGAAAACACTTTCTGGCGGGCTACCAGCGAGGCGTGGGAATGACTTGTGTACCCACGCAGTTGTGGCGGGAAAATTCCCGCACTTTCTGCAAAATCAGCACAGAAATTGGCGCCAAGAATCTCCATTGGTGGAATGGTAGTGCTCCGGCAATGGAGTGGAATTTCCGCCGGTTTTCGAGTTGCTGATTGGAACGTAACCACGGCCACTGTCGGGGGGGCGGGAATGTTCGGTGTTCGGCCTGTACGGGTGCTCTGAGTAGTCGGGAGTCGCCTTTCGGTCGAGGACGTCGGAGCAACCAGCCCTCGCCTGCGGTACGCCAGATCGTGTTCTGGGAGATAAGAAGACTGTTGGTAATGTACGTCCGCAGCACCGGCAGATAGGGATTTTCCTAGGTGATAATCAGAGCTCAGCAGAGCGCGCCTGTTCATCCTTTTCTAACTTTGTTCAGTTTCGAGTAGCAGCAATTACTATTGGGTTAGCTGTGTGTCTCTCTTGAGATTTGAGTGGAAAGGAATTGGCTCCACATACCACTTCGTCTTAAACCTCACGATCTAAGTTAGGGACAACTTCACCTTTACTGTGTTTGTATGAATCTCCAATTTTAGCCAATTTGATGTTTTATATTTCCTGTGTCTCTTTTACTATTCTGCGTTTAATCTTAATACATCATATTGTTATTTTGGACAGAACTTTCTTTCTGTTAATCAATAGAGCAACCCTATCATTCCTCACTATGCTAATGAAACCTTTGTTTATTTAACTTATTTATCAAATTAAATTATTGCAGGTGCCAAACTCTCTTCTACTCCACTAGCAGGGTTGATTAGAGTCAGTTCGCGTATTTGTTTTATCCTTGTGCAACAGCAAAAGTCGGAGTTAGAATAGGGGGGGCTTAGAGCATGATTTACACATGTGGATTCTAGTAGAATTTAGTGATAAATACACTACTAGCCCCGGCACCTCGCAATGTATATTGTCACTAAATTCGGCCTCTTAACAATAAATACGTTCTGAGGAAAAAATATGGGGCATTGCTTATTGAACGACCATCGTACATTTGTAACCCTCAGTTTTAACCTCACTCAATGTTTTAAAACAGTCATATTGGAAGAAGACGACCATAATAGCAGATATCAGCCCCCGGCATCGTTGATGCAATGAAATGAACAACATAAGTAAAAAATGTAAGATTGCGCTTTATGGTACCATCTGTGTGGCGCAGTTATTGGATGCTGTTACGATGGCCTCGTGGCACCTTGTAGAAGTGTCTCACCGAATCATCACTCTTCGTACTGAGACTAGTTGAAAGAAAAGATGGGGTACGATTGATCAAAAATGTATGAGCAGTTAGGGATGTGTCAAACGACCCGTTAAAACCAGTACCTGTATTTTATTTTTGAAAAATCTATATTTTTCAGAAACAGTTTTTGTTTTTAATTTTTGCTGATAATCAGGTAACAATCAAGTACATCAGTTTGCCATGTGAGCGGTACTAAATTTTTTAATAAGTTAAAAAAAAAGCAATATTTATTCGTAAAATTTTCATTGCTTTTAAGTACTGGGTTATTATAATGGGTTATTACAGAAAATGCAAAAACGACAGTTAGATAGGAGAAACGATGTACAAGCTGCTGTGTTCCATGATCTTTTAGACGATACTCGCGTATGTGCAGTGTGCAAGAATTTCCCCCACCTTGTATATACGGAGGTTACTCACCGTCATCGCCGGACATCCGTTGTATTGAAGGAAGTCGCATCCCTAGTGATGAGGTATTCAATTGCAGTGAAATGTTGTCAGAAATGTTGGGTAGTTTATTAACTTTCGATAAGGTCACAAAGATTTCTGGAAGCGAGAACAGTACTGAAGATCTTCTTATTCCCCTGGTAACTATTCTTGAAAATGCATTAGAAAAACTTATTCTAAGCATAGTCCAGCCAAAGTCGTATCTCTAAAATTTCTAAGCAGCTTTAAAGAGGGAAGTGTAAAAGTATTACTGAACTCTCTGTTGTGCAATTCTATGCTATCTCATCTGATATCTGAAATTTAAAAAATGTGCATGAATCGCCTCATTGTCAGCAAGGCAAGAGGTAAATAACCACTTAGACGAAATTTCCGTTTTACTTCAAAGGGGGGAGATCAGAACAACTGCAAACCCTCTTTGGCCATTACGTGATCAGGAATTATCCAAGAGTCAGCTAATGCAGCCGGAAACTTTGTTTCCGAACGGAAAAAAAAGCTTTACTTTCAGCGTCTTTACTACCCAGAAGCAGTGGTCCTTTCGTTTTCTAGGAGCCCAGAACATTTATCTTTGGTATGAAGGTCTGTGGCTTCTGAAAGTCTTCGTATGATATCGTTTCCGATGGGAGTCAGCTTACTGATCAATATATTGTAGCACCAGTGTTTAGGAACAGACTGAATAGTAAATATTAGGCAATATATTAATTAATTATTAAGATTTTACTTACTGTCATGTAATTCATAGTTGTAAATGTTATATTTTCCTACTATTTTAATTTGTTGAAAGAGCATTTTTATTTGTCTCAGAAATAACACAGTTGTATTCAAATTCCTGTTAAAAAATATCTTTCACTGTAAAACAGATTTTACATGCGACATAACTAAAGAAAAAGAATGTTATAAATTTTAGACAAAAGCTTATTTTTTGTCTGTCATTTGTATGAGAAGGAAATTATGACAGGCCTAATGAATTACGAACTTAACAACGCAACTGATATGCTGCCTGTGTTTACATAACGTGCTTTTACCTGTTTGTGACACTTGGAAAAAGGACAGCTTAACATAAAAAAACAGAAATCATCAACGTCAGTTTTCACACTTTAGCACTGACTAATCATAATTCCCAAATAGTGGTATGATCCTCCACTACCATATGGTTTCTGATAGTATTTTCAATAAATTAGAATCAATGTGAGACTACTGGTGCCTTATTTTGGTAGTGTTCAAATCCTCATTGCTTTTCGAGAAAAGCACCGAACGATGGTTTCCTTTTATTTACCTGTTTTATTTGATATTTTGACTCTACGTGTCTTGAAACGTATAATGCAAAACTCTGAGGGACTCATAGATTTTTTAGATGTCTACGTTTATCGCTGGAGATATCAGCAATAAAAATCTGAAAATCTGTTGTTTCAGAAACATTTATTTGTAGTAGTTTTAACAGTAAGGTTAAACTGAGAATAAAAAAGCTGCAATAACCGAAAGTTGGTCGTTTCAGCGATAACCACCGGCCATCCCTGTTCAGATACTCCTTCCTGTAATTTAACAGATAAGAGGTCTGTTCTAAAGGAAATCGAAATTTATTTTTAAAATTTAATTGTTTATTTTACAGGCTGTTGGTTCTAGTTCGCTCCCCTAGTCGCGCGCTTTTCCCAGCAGTCCAGGATAGCTTCATTTGAAATGGCCACTAACGGCTGTGAGACACTTGTTTTGGTGTCACGAATATTCGGAAGACGGCGGCTTTTCAGCACTGATTCTAATATCGGAAATAAGAAGAAATCGCAAGGAGCCAGGTGTGGCGAGTGAGATGCGTGCGGGAGAACAGGCGTCTAATTTTTCACACATATCCAGCGAATTGACAGAACCGAGTGCAAAAGCTAATTGTCATGATGCAAGGGCCATGAGTTGCCTCGCCACAACTCTGATCTCTTTTTGTGCATTTTTCCGCACAACCTTTGTAAAACAATCAATCGGTGTTTTTCATTAACCAGATCGCTAATTTTCTGACCCAGTGAGTCACCAGTTGAAGTGCATGGCCTTCCAAGTTGAGGACCGTCTTCAACTGACTGACGACCATTTTTAGATCGTGGAAAACATCTGTAGCATAGCGTACGACAAAGAGCATTATCTCCGTAAGCATGTTTCAAAAACTGAAACGTTTCTCTAAATGCTTTCCCCAGATACATGCGAAATTTTACTTTGCAGCGTTGCGCCAACAGATGGCATATTTGTAAAATCCCTACTAACGCGAGGCTATTCTGCCAACCGCATGTCAATAAATATCTCCGTTTGCTCGTAATTCAACACGTTCGTTTATCTGCTGAAGACATCTCGTAAATCAAATCATACCTGTAAAACTGCTATCTCCTCGACCATTAGCAGCAAATTTCGCCAGCGAAAAGTTTTGTTCTAGTCGAAGCGTAATTAAATTATTTGGGGAGAGTTGGAAAGGCTACAGAAGTAACTGAGTTACTCTAAGTCGAATTGAATTGTGTGTATTGCGCTGAATAGCCATCTAAGGAAAATGATTCAGCCTCCACAATTTGAGAATAGCCACAATTCCGAACTAGAACTGGGCCCAACAATCTATACACGGACGTTCTGATATCTGAATTACATAAGGAAATACTACTGAGAGTTCGTTTAGCATCCTGGGAAAAATACTCGTAATATTACGAGAGAGTCAATTAAGGTATATAATTACACAATCAACGAACCATGAGAGACTTAGACGAGGAAACGAGAGCGCGAGCGCCCCGGAACTTCACCAACAGTGCTTCGTGGAGCAGTCAGAGAACCAATCACCGATCGAGAAATGATCGCCTATTGTCGCTGCGATCGCAACTCTAGCTTGCATTTTCTAAAATGCAATCATATTCTAATCATGTGTTTACTGGACACGTCTAGCTTCCAAGTAATGAAGTCTAGAACGTGCTGCGACTAAGATAGCTGCTGACTTCGACGCCAATCTTCCTGTGAACTGTAATCAATCGATTGCGTACAGAAGCTACATTAGAAAGTGGGCTCCGGAACGTATATTACTGTACCTCGGGTAACACTCCGGAGGAAAAGCAATTCCTTTCTGCCAACATGACTAGGGAGGCAGCGCTGTCTCTCCTGCAGCCGATCAGACGAATAGCGGGGCCGATACATGGAACTTAGATTAGTGGTTCTAAACAGGCACCAAATGGGCACTCCCTCGAAAATCTGTCTCTACTCCGTGGAAACGTGACTGCGAATGATTGAATGACTAAATTCTACTTTTTCAGTGGATCCGACATCATGAGACTGTTTTACTAATATAGTTTCTAGAAATCTGAAAAATGAGCGGAGCTTCTTCTGTTTCTTCTTGGGAAAACACTGGTCGCTTCAAAATTGCCGTGAAATTGATTTATCAGTGTGAAAAAAGCCTACGAATCTATCAGCTCATTAAATATGCATGTCATCGACGACCCGTGGTTGCCGCCGTTTGATTCATCAAATCACTTACAGTCCGCACTAGAATTCCAATTTCTCAAATACTTCGTATCTGTCTCAGGCTGAACGGAATGGTCTCTGGGACATCTCATGTGGGTGCGTGTTTGTACTGGAGAAGCCTTTCATTTACAATCGCTGTGTGAAACTGATTATAACTGCGATCAATGTTTCATGGTAGTAGACATCTTTTGACCAGAAATGCTCTCTTACCCTGAGCTAGTTAGCTTTTTATGGCTTGTTTGTACCATCCATCATTTCTTACTTTGCTTCCAAGATAACAGATTCATTTTAGTTTATTTTACCGACTGGACGAATGATGCTGAGGCACATTTCAGTTAGACGTGACTGAAGGTGGTGTCATGATAAATTTTTAATATTTTTGTTCATATCTTTATATTCAGCTCTTTTATATGATTCTTGTAGCATAGTTCTGATGATAAAACAAGCTAATTTTAGTGGTTTTACGTTGTGGAAAATATTCGCAACCTCTTATCCTTCGTGGATAAAATCAAAGTTCTTATTTTATTTTATTTTTTCAAAAGTCTGCTATTACCTGCAGCTCGATACCTGGAAAGCTAAGAGATTAAATAAGGTATTCGGCACGTCACTTCCAGTTCACGTTATTTACAATAATAACACAAAGAATTTAGAATAATGCCTTTCGTTTCTTGATTCCGTTCACGTTTTACACTTTCCAGTCACATTAATGTGACCACTGGTCAAACTTCCGAATAACCATCATTTTCAGCAAGGTAGTGTCAGAGGATCTCTGCTATTCCTGATTTATATAAATGATCTAGGTGATAATCTGTGCAGTCCCCTCAGATTGTTTGCAGATGACGCTGTAATTTACCGTCTAGTAAAATCATCAGACGATCAATTCCAATTACAAAATGTTCTAGAGAGAATTTCTGTATGGTGTGAAATGTGGCAATTGGCACTAAACAAAGAAAAGTGCGAGGTCTTCCACATGGTCACTAAAAGAAATCCGATAAATTTTGGGTATACAATAAATCGCACAAATCTAAGTAAGGGCTGTCAATTCGACTAAATACCTAGAAATTACAATTACGAGCAACTTATATTGGGAAGACCACATAGATAATACTGTGGGGAAGGCGAAAAAAAGACAAAGACTGCGATTTGTTGGCAGAACACTTAGAAGATGTGACAAACCCACAAAAGAGACAGCCTACATTACACTTGTCCGTCCTCTGCTGGAATATTGCTGCGCGGTATGGGATCCTTACCAGGTAGGATTGACGGAGGACATCGAAAAAGTGCAAAGAAGGGCAGCCCGTTTCGTGTTATCGTGCAATAGGGGTGAGATTCTCACTGATATGATACGCGAGTTGGGATGGCAGTCACTGAAACAAAGGCGGTTTTCTTTGCGGCGAGATGAATTTATGAAATTTCAATCACCAACTTTCTCTTCCGAATGTGAAAATATTTTGTTGACACCCACCTCAAAAATGGTTCAAATGGCTCTGAGCACTATGCGACTTAATTTCTGAGGTCATCAGTCGCCTAGAACTTAGAACTAATTAAACCTAACTAACCTAAGGACAGCACACACATCCATACCCGAGGCAGGATTCGAAACTGCGATCGTAGCGGTCGCTCGGCTCCAGTCTGTAGCGCCTAGAACCGCACGGCCAATCCGGCGGCGACACCCACCTACTTAGGGAGAAATGAAAATAAGAGAAATGAGAACTCTAACGGAAAGATTTAGGTGTTCCTTTTTCCCACGCGCCATTCTAGAGTGGAATGGTAGAGAAGTAGTATGAAAATGGTTCGATGAACCCTCGGCCAGGCACTTAAGTGCGAACTGCAGAGTAACCATGTAGATGTAGATGTAGACCACTGTGAGACATGAACGAAGAGAGTCGATGAGGTTCTGGAAGCTACCGACAAAAATGTGGAGTCACACTGACAGCAGTGCAGTGAGCGTCCTTGTCGCTGAAATTCCTGGCGAAAAGCCTAAGCTGTCTTCGGCTTTGCACAGTGCTACTAGCTTAGCTTGTAAGTGGTCTACGACCGAAACTAGTAACACAGTATAAAATGAAGACAGCTCAACGTTTTCACCACGAATTTCAACGATTATTTATTAGCTGATTTTCCCCACCCACAGGTATACATAGATCCATGTGCATACAACCCGACCGAGGTTGTTCCACATATTCTAGACGGAGTTTAAATCCGGGAAGTTTGGTGGTCAGGGGAGAACGGTAAACTCAACTTGGTGCTCTTAGAAACCACGCACCTATAATGCGAGCTGTGTGACACTTTGTGTTTTACTGCTGTTAGATGCCTTCGTGCTCACGAAAGACAAACTGCATGTACGGGTGGACTTGATCCCCAATGACAACGACATTGATCCATTGTCACTTCCAGAATGACAGGATAACCCAGGGAAAGACACGAAAACATTCTACAGACCATAACGCTCCCTCCTCCGGCTTCGTCCATTTCCATATTGATGCAAGGTATTTCCTTCCGGACGTCAAAAGCCATCTGTCCGATGGCGAACAAAACATGATTTGTCTGAAAAGGCCACCTGTCGCCGTTCAGTGCACGTCCAGTTGCGGTACTGGTGTACAGTTCAACCTTCGTCGCCGATGAACAGCAGTCAGCATGAGTGCACGAACCAGGCGCCTGATACGGAGGTCCACACGCAGCAACGTTCTCTGAATGATCACTGAGGAGGCACTATTGGTTCATCTTGGCGGTCAGATGCTCTACAGTTACACATCTGTTCGCCCGTATACATCCCCACAACCGTTGTCACTTATTGCCTGTGGCGCACGAAAGTTGCCTCAGCATCGGTTTTGGGTAGCACCGTTTTGCCATACACGGTATATTTTAAACACGGCACCACGCGAATCGTTTACAAACTTAGCCGTTTCAGAAATGTTACCACCCTTGTCCCTAAAGTCAATGATCATTGGATGTCAGAGGAATCGCTCCGTTTCCGTACTACAACAACGGCTCCACTCTTCCAGCATCTCCCGACGCGCTTTGTGTACCCCCCTCTGGTAGTGCTGCCAGCTTCCATTCCGTAGTATCTATTGCACGGGTGACGTCTAACATAGGTGTTGGTCACATTAATGTCGTTGGACCGTGTATTTATAACGGTATGACCACGCACTGTGCAGTGTTGTACACTGATGAGCCAAAACATTATGACCAGTGCGCACCGTGTGTCTGAAGGCTTCCAGGTGGCATTCTGGTCATAATGTTTTGTATCAGCAGGGTTTAAAACTGTACTCTCGGTAAGAAAAGTACATATGCGGTGCAGGAACAAATGAAGCAATATTCTGTCGACGATGTGGGTCGCAAATGGAGAAATCCACTAACGACTTTCACAAAAAGCAGACTGCTTGGATCCACTACCTGGTACCTGTTAATGTGCATTCGGAAATGGCGATGCTGGCTGACTTTTCGCGTACTGCTGTCGTGATTAGCTGTGGACAATGACTGAACGACGATGAGACTGACACGCCCTGCGAAACCCGCAGGACAGGACAGGACAGGTAGTTTAAATTGTGGAAAGGGGCCGAAGTAAGCGGCTGTCAGTTACACTCGACCACATAACTTTATTTATATGATCAAATATTACAAGAGACAAGAAAATTAAAAAAAAAACACAGCTTTAGTTTTGGAACTTAATTAGCAGCTGAATGTGTTGTGCAATCTCATGCCTTAAGGACAATACCACTTTAATTTAAAAACGGCTGAAAGCTAATAACTTAAAGCTCAACCAAAATCAGAAATTTAAAAGGCAAATTTAAAACAGTTCCTTAATTAGGGCGAAGGCCCAAAGAATCTGACACTTTAAGAGCAAACAACTTAAATTCAAAATCAGGTGAAGGCCCAACACTTAAAACTCAATAACATTAATTTTAAAAAAGCCAAAGGCTTTACGTAAATTAGGCTGAAGGCCCAAACCATCTGAGGCCTTAAGGGCAAAACACCTTAATCTAAAAATCGGCTAGAAGCCATACAAGTACAAACAACGAGAACAAACAAGAAAAGGCAGTACATCCAATGGCGCTCAGAAGTTCCGAGGGTCAGCCTGGAATTCAAACACTAACGCTCGCTTAGGTGAGACAGGCAGTCGGCCCAACCATTGTCGATTCGAAGACAACCCAACCGGCAGGCAGTCAACGGACCCACCGACAAGATAACCTCTGCTTCATCCGACCAGTACACAACAGGTAGTTCAATGGAACAACGTAGAAGGTATTGGCGCCCACAACCAATTATACATTGAGCTGTCAAACTACACACCATGCTGGACAGCGAAAACACGATGAGGAAAATACACTGCCTGAGTTTACGTCAACGGCCAGGGCAGGCAACCGGAACGTTAACGGCCATAAGGCAGAAGATTCCGCTGGTGCACTTAAATTCAAATAGCCAAGTACAGTTAAACTCCAGCAGAGGGTGGCTAAAGTTTGCCAACTTGAAAACACACATTTTTGCTTGCTGGAATATCCCAACAGCCGACAACGAACTCCAACGACACAATGAGACAGTCAACTATCACGTCCAGGATCAATGAGCCACGAAAATCATAGCAATGGGTACAGCACCACACACTCAGACACCGCATAGAGGCCGCCAGTGGGCCGGGCCAAACTACGCGCCGCCGAGACTTCCTCGCTGCTCCACGCCAACAGACCAACTGCAGGCCCAGAAAATGTGAAAGGACCAAATATACGTCGGCCGATGAGACGACGAACCGAACGACCAACCAACGATCGTCCCGCTCCAATCTCCCTCCGTCAGACAGTTCATGTGTGTCGCCAGCGGTCGGCGAACACTGGCTGTCGGCGCGTCACCGGCGCTCCGTCCCCGACTTCACTGCTGCTGCGTCCCGACTGCACTGCTTGTCCGTCTCCAGCTGCTTGCCATACATAAGACGACCCGGAAATACTATTGGTCGCTTCAGATATATTATGACAGTGCACTTATCGATACGCGCTGCCGCTGCCGCTCACGGGCAAGTAAGGCAGGAAGTTAGTGACGCCTGTAAATGGAATAAGAAAACGAGGCGGCAGTACTCTGATAGAAGATGACAAACAATAAATGGGATAAACGCGAGCCGTGCACTGCACAGAGACCAATGTAGGTGACAAGGTGTTGGAGGTCTACTCCTTATCACAGAGCATTTAGGTCAGAGAATTCTTCTACTCTCTTGGGCAAAATAGGCGACGATCTCTGCCTATCTGATGACAGCTTGCAAAGTTGGTGCAGGCAAGAGTGTTTCCGAACAAGACGATCAGCGCACGTTATTGAACACGAGGATGCAGGTAACCTCCACATGTTGCCACGTTGACCCAAGGACATCGTCAACACTGGACTGTAGATCGAAGTGGTAGCCTGTTCGAATGAATCACGTCTCCTGTTAAACCAGGTCGATCTTTGGGTAAAAATAGAGGGGATGGACAAAAATAAGGAAGCAGCGGAAACACATTAACATGCCTAATATGATGTAGGAAACCCGGTGGTATTCGAAACTGCTGCCAATCGGCTCTAGATGAGTAAATATAGGTCCTGTGTCGTTTCTATGGGTGCCTCATACCATTCCTCAAGCAAAATAGTGACAACTTCAGGTGACAATATGGCGATGGATACCGCTCACAAACCCTTCTCTCGAAACTACAACACGAAGATTGGCTCTGAGCACTATGCGACTTAACTTCTCAGGTCATCAGTCGCCTAAAACTTAGAACTAATTAAACCTAAGGACGACACACACATTCATGCCCGAGGCAGGATTCGAACCTGCGACCGTAGCAGTCGCGCGGTTCCGGACTGCGCGCCTAGAACCGCTAGACCACCGCGGCCGGAGAATCTATAATACTGAGATCTGATGACTGGCGTTCAGGCTCACACAACCAGTCCTGAACTGTGCAAGCTGTGTAAACAGGGGCCCTGACACTGGGGAACTGTACCAGAATGTTTAGATAATCCTTGGGAACAACGTAACCTTGTAGGGTAAGCGTGAAATACCACTATATGGCTGCCCAAATCATTTATCGAACCATCACCGTTTTCACTATTGGAACGTAAATTTTGGAGGAGTTAGTAACAGTGTGAAACAAGACTCATCTGACCAAACTATTTTCTTCTTTCAGGTTATACGGCTTCGGAAATGCGTTTTCCTGTTAATGGTGTTTCCATCAATGATGAGTGGTTTGGGATTGCATCTCGCCCGCAATTCCCAACAAATATTAACTGCGTGTTGCAGAATATTCAGTACTGCAGTGAGTTTTGCAGCTGTTGTTCTCTTATTTTTCGTTACAGACCTCTTCATGAACAGTCCGTCACGATCACTCAACATACACTTTCGTCGTGATTTGACTTAGCGGACGGTGTCTTTCCGCTTGCCCTGTATGCGGTATCAATCTTCGACACCGTACCTCTCGTAACACCAAATTTTTCGGCTCCCTTGGTTAGGAAAGCATCCATTATAAGAGCACCGACAATTTGGCCAGGTTCGAATTAGCTCCGACATAAACAACTACTCCGAGCATTGGCCTCACCACACTTCACATTTGCAACGTATTGAGAACATTGTACAAGTGTCGTTCGTGGTCAAATACAACAGCGCAACCTGCTCGTTTGGCTAGGATCTGCATTCACGTTGAAGCATGTTTCAATTTTTGTTCAACCCATAATCAGTACTAATGACTGCTCAAAACATGAACCACGCCATGGCCGCAGGCCGATGAGAACAGTATGAATGACATTGGCCTTTGATTCGACGAGCCTTGCAGTAGTCTTCGAGGCAGCATGATAGCTCTGGACTATGTGTACAGTATTGCAGACGACTGTCATCTCATCATATTTGATATCTTCCCCGACGACGATGGCGGCTTCTAACAGGGCATTTGGCCTTATCATAAGGCCATAAGCGTGCTGCAGTGTTCTGTGGAGTGTCTTGGCCATCAACCTTCCACGATCTCAAGCCGAAGGTACACGTCTGGGACGCTATCTGGCAGCAGATCAGCGTTTACGAAAACTGCGTTGCCTTTGCGTAAAATCTGTTGAGACATGGCTCCGAAGCACTGAAGAACAATGGTAAACCTGCCTAATATCGTATAGGGCCGCCGCGAGAACGCAAGAGTGCCGCAACATGGCATGCCACGGACTCGACCAATGTCTGAAGTAGTGCTGGAGGAAATTGACACCATGAATTCTACAGGGCCGCCCGTAAATCCGTAAAAGTACGAAGGAGCGGAGATCTCAACAGCACGCTGCAAGGCATCCCAGATGTGATCAACAATGTTCTTTTCTGGGGAGTGTGGTGGTCAGCGGAAGTGTTTAAACTCAGAAGAGAGTTCCTGGGGCCAGTCTGTAGCAGTTCTGAACGTGTGGGGTGTCGCGTTGTCCTGCTCAAGTTGTCCAAGTCCGTCGGAAGGCACAATGGACATGAAAGGATGCAGGTGATCAGACAAGATACTTACGTACGTGTCATCTGTAAGAGTCGTATCTAGACGTATCAGGGGTCCCATATCACTCCAACTATACTACTCCCACACCACCAACTTGAACAGTCCCCCGCTGACGTGCAGGGTCCATCGATTCATGAGGTTTTCTTCATACCCGTATGCGTCCATTCGCTCGATAAAATTTGAAACGAGACTCGCCTGACCAGGTAATATGTTTTCATTTATCAACAGCCCAATGTCGGTGTTGACGGGCCAAGCGAGGCGTAAAGCTTTGTGTCGTGCTGTCATCAAGGGTAGACGAGTGGGCTTTCGACTTCGAACACTAATATTGATGATGTTTCATTGAATTGTTCGCACCCTGACACTTGTTGATGGCCCAGCATTGAAATCTGCAGCAATTTGCGGAAGGGTTGCAGTTCAGTCACGTTGAACGATTCTCTTCAGTCGTCGTTGGTCCCGTTCTTGCAGCATCTTTCTGCAGCCGCAGCGATGTCAAAGATTCGATGTTTTACCGGATTCCTGATATTCTCGGTATACTCGTGAAGTGGTCGTACGTGAAAAACCCCACTTCATCGCTACCTTGGAGATTCTGTGTCCCATCGTTCGTGCGCCGACTACAACACCACTTTCAGATTCAATTAAATTTTGATAATCTGCCATTGTAGCAGCAGTAACCGTTGTAACAACTGCGCCAGACACTTGTTGTCTTATGTAGGCATTGCGGACCGCAGCGCCATATTCTGCCTGTTTACATATCTCTGTATTTGAATAAGCATGCCTACACCAGTTTCTTTGGAGCTTTAGTGTAGAAACTTTGCTGCATTACAAATGTGGGCCGACTCCCTTTGGTTTGTACCAACTCAGAGTAATAGCAGTTTTTACTCTGGAAACCGCACCCGCACGATTGATATATTGGTGCTTCTCAGAGAACCCCGTGGTTCCTTCACGGGAGCCTCGTTGCCGCAACATCAGAGTGGTCGGCAGGACGCGAGGTCCTCTACTCGATACGCAGGACTATCAAGATGGCTGCCAGCCGTCCGCGGCGTAGTTTATGCGCAGGCGGGCAGCGACGCGGCTACCGGGACACGCCGAGGTGTCGTGGGCGGCGCGCCGTAAAACTGTCACAGCGGAACCCCAGGCCAGCTCCTCCCCCCAGATAACGTCTGCCGGCCGGCGGCCGGGCGCAGCTTTACGACGCGGGCTGCCCGGCTGGACCGCGCGCCGTCTCTCCGTCTCTCCTTTCTCCGCACATCTCCCGCCCCTCCCCCTCCCCTCATCACTCTCTATCCCTCTCTCTCTCTCGCTGTGCTTTTCGTTTTCTCCATTTCTCCCTTACGCTATGCACCACTGCTGCCCCAGCGCGGCGCAAGGTGTCGCACAGTAAATGCATACCAGTGGCAATGGCTGCAGCAGTGACGCTGGCATCTGTCTGATAACGAGCGACAGTTTCAAGACCAGCCGTCGTCTCGTTCAGCCGCGGTAATCACATTCTCGGATGTTATTTCTGAGAGACAAACACCACTCCTTCCAAACCAAAAATGTATGTAGACAAGAAGCAGCCTGAATTCAAAGAAATAGTGTCGACAGTAATTGAGAGTGTTGCACCAAATAAATCAAATGACAGATCTGATCCCCATAGTGCACAAAACAGATCAGAACACTGTTGCAGAAACAACGAGAAAAGCATGCCAAATTTATAGGTCACAGTTAGTACTAATTGACGGAAAGTCTTCAAGTAACACAGAAGTAATTTCTAACCCTAGGACGCCTAAGGGAGGGGTTCGTTGAACCCACAATTTTTTTTATGTCCCCTGGTTTTGCCCAAGTAACTTTCATACTACATATTCCCTTTGAGTTATTGTTTGTTGACTATTTTATGAAACGTTAGTGTCAATATATTTTATAGAAAATTCCTGCTTTGAAAGAAAAAATAAATAAACTTATTATGGTTCCAACAAACCCCCGCCATAGGCTTCCATGCTATAGAAAATTTCCCTTAGTAGAATTTCGTATTTCTCATCTCTACAACAATGCAAGTTAGTTTCTTGTTGGTTGGTATTCTTGATATTCACAACAATCGGTTTACTTTCAGAGGAAGTGATTGTTGAGGTCAGTCAGCTGTTATTTATCTTGTAAACTTGCAGTGAGTTAGTGCAGTTCCGAACACGTAGGCCTCCAGTAACTTTGGTGTCCTAGACAGCAAAAACGAAACCAAGTAAAAACTTACTGATGTTGTCAACAATGCATCAAGATAAAGGCACTGTTGGAGGAGAGAAGAATAAAACAATGCGCCAAGATAAAGGTACTGCTGGAGGAGAGAAGAATAAAACCGAGAAAACCGAGAAAAATGTATAATTCCACTGAAGGTGGAATTGATACCATTGATCAAATGGCGCGTATGTACATCTGCAAGAGGGGAACAAAGAGATGGCCTCTATCTGTATTTTACTCTCTCATCGACATTTGTGCTATCGATGCAACCACCATATTCATCCAGCAACATCCAAGATGGAATGAAAAGAAAAACAACATACGGAAACTTTATCTTCTGCAAGCTAGGATGGAACTAGTGAAATTGCAGGTAGAAGAAAGAAGTACCAAAGCAAGAGGGTTACCTGACCAAATTGTTCAATCAATGGAGACTATTTCACAAAAGAAAATCAAAGAAGGGACAACAGAAGCACGTCAGTCTCCTGCAGGAAAAGGTCGGTGCCATATTTGTGTAAGAAAAGCTAAAACAAAGAAGCAGAAGTGCAACAATCTAAGTAAACCAAAGCAGTATTGTGGACAGTGTCATAAACTTGTGTGTAACACAAACTCAGAAAAACTTGTAGAGTGTGTCTCTTGCCTTGAAGTTGAGAACTCAAAGTAGTCTATTGTATATGAACACATCTGTATTTTGTATTGTAATATGCCAACTTTTTATTCACTCAATCCAATATTTATAACAATTAACAACATTTATGAACCGATGCCTTAGTTAAAATACATAAACCATTTTGAAAGTTGTAATTTTTCGTCAGTAAACTTATTTAATACCTGTGGGCTCGCCGAACCCCCCCCCCCCCCCCCCTTAGGCATTCAAGTTAGAAAAAAAGGCTTGGGCGTCCTAGGGCTAGCATTCCTCAAGATATTGTTATAGGCCCTTTGCTGATTTTTATCTATATAAACGATTTGGGAGATAATCTGAGCAGCCATCTTAAGTTGTTTGCAGATGTTGTCGTTTGACGACTAGTGAACTCATCAGAGGATCAAACCAAATTGCAAAACGATTTAGAAAAGATATCTTTATAATGCGAAAATTGGCAGTTGACACTAAAGAACTGTGAATTGCAGGAGCTATACAAGTCGATGGACATCGTGACAGACGATGGCAAAGAAAGAAGACTAAAGTGGTATGGACACGTAAAGCGTTGAGGCAGGTAGTGGAGGAAGAAATTACAGGCAAAAACCACGACTCCGATGGATTGATCAGGTCAGGGAGGATATAAGTGCGCTGTGGCTGACCGCAGAAGAATACATGGAACAAGGAGGCTATAGAACGCTGATTGTTGAGGCCAAAGACCGACTGCAGTTTGTGTGGCCGAAGCAGTAACGCAGTAGTAATAGGAGTAATCCACTAATTTACAGGCACATATCATTAACGTCGATATTCAGGAAGAATATGGAACATACATTGTGTTCTAACATTAACACATATTTAGAAACACAACTAGCTTATTACTCACACGAAATGTTGAGTGCTATCGACAAGAGATTTCAGATTGGTTCCGTATTTCTAGATTTGAAGAAGGCTTTCGACACCCTACCCCAAAAGCGGCTTGTAATTAAACTATGTGCTCACGGATTATCGGTTCGTCATTTCCTGTCAGAGAAGCCACAGTTCGAAGTAATTGACGGAAAGTCATCATGTAAAACAAAGGTGATATCTGGCGTTATCCAAGGTAGTGTTACAGGCTGTCTACTGTTCCTTATATACACTATGTGATCAAAAGTATCCGGACACCCCCCCAAAACAAACGTTTTTCATGTTAGGTGCATTGTGCTGCCACCTACTGCCAGGTACTCCACATCAGTGACCTCAGTAGTCATTAGACATCGTGGGAGAGCATAATGGAGCGCGGACTTCGAACGTAGTCTGGTGATTGGGTGTCACTTGTGTCATACGTCTGTACGCAAGATTTCCACACTCCTAAACATCCCTAGGTCCACTGTTTCCAATGTGATGGTGAAGTGGTAACTTGGAGGAACACGGACAGCACAAAAGCGTACAGGCCGATCTCGTCTGTTGACTGACAAATACCGCCGACAATTCAAAAATGGTTCAAATGGCTCTGAGCACTATGGGACTCAACTGCTGAGGTCATTAGTCCCCTAGAACTTAGAACTAGTTAAACCTACCTAACCTAAGGACATCACAAACATCCATGCCCGAGGCAGGATTCGAACCTGCGACCGTAGCGGTCTTGCGGTTCCAGACTGCAGCGCCTTTAACCGCACGGCCACTTCGGCCGGCCCGCCGACAATTGAAGAGGGTCGTAATGTGCTCAGAGCCATTTGAACCATTATTGCAAATCGAAATTCGTGTCGTAAACCGTCGTCAACCATCGCATTCATAGGAGACAAAGGCTCTATGTGCAGCTGCTAGGCGTTCTCCTTTGGTGATCGTGGTAATCGATCGCAATCACAAAATAAACACTCCGAGACGTTCGGCCCCCGGTCCGTCAGCGTACTAGTGCATGTTTGCTGGCGAACGGATGGCCTATTAGCAGACGCCGGCGCTCCTGTATGATGCTCTGTAGCGTCGCTGGATGGGATTTTTGGACTCCAGTTTCTGTACTAGATTTGTTCCTCAACACACACTCTACAATCCCTCGATGTTTGTCACAACATTCTGGGGCACCCTGTACGTTGCGTGTACATAGGAAAAGAAATCCACAACTGTATACCTACACCATTGATGCAAATTGCTGGAAGCGGTAACTACCGTAAAAATCCAGAAATAATTATCTAGTGCTACCTTAAGTGGAATATCCATATAAAACACATAGCAGGAAAAGCAGATGCCAGGCTAGATTCATAGTATTAATCTTAAGGAAATTAAATTTATCAAGAAGTGCCTTAGAAGCCGCTTGTGGAACTGATTCTTGAATATTTTACAATGGTATGGGACGCATACCAGATATGTGTGATAAAAGAGATAGAAATGATCCAACGATGAGCGGCTCGTTTCGTCACGGGATCGTTTAGTGGGCGCGAGAGTGTACAGAGACGCTCAACAAAGATCTATGGCAAACGTTACAAAGAGAGGCATTGTACATCACGGTGAGGTTTTCTACTGAAATTTCGAGAAATTAATTTCCTCCTACATACGTCTAACGAAGTGACCACGACAAGAAAATTAGAGAAAATTACAGCTATCATATTTCCCATGCGCCATTCGCGAATAGAACAGGAAAGGGTAGATCAGTTAGTAGTTTCAGAAGTAGGGCCCTCGCAGAATTAGCCCCCCCCCCCCCCCTGCCCATACACTCTCAGATGGCTTGCGGAGTATCGATGTAGGGAACATTTTAGAAAAGGTACCGTATGTTTTCAAAATATAATTTATCGTAAATTCCTAATATGTGAGTGTTACCTAATTCTGTCAAAAGTAATTTCAATGAGATCAAAGTGAAGAAACTATTTGTAATGCAGCACACGTGTACATATCAATTATCGTATACCACAATGTAAACAACTGTACACAGATTCATCTGCGCAAATATCGTACTTGCCAAATCGCCGACGTGGTGTTAAGTGAACGAATGCGCTGGGTATCTTTATTTTTGTGATGTTTTAGGTGTAACATACCGATGTTCCTTGCTACCTTTTATAGTAAAATGACGCAGCATCACTATGTGGCTTGCAAGATAAGGAAATTCTAATAACACGTTACAAGGTACGTTCTAATACTAGAATCATGTATAAAGTGTTCACATGAAAGCATGTATCTATTAGCCATCTTACCTTTGAATGTTTGTTTTAACTTTCAGGTCCGATGATGGCAGCACAGGTCTGTGAAAGCGGTAATTAATAAAAAGATATAAAGGCGATCTTGGAGAGCTTTGTTTTTAAGAATAATATAATGTATGCTTTATTCCGAGTTAAATACTGGAAAGATCATTCTGCGTTGTTTTGTACATCTACGTCTACATCTACATGGATACTCTGCAAATCAGACTTAGGTGCCTGGCAGAGGGTTCATGGAACCACCTTAACAATAAATCTCCATTATCCCAATCTCGAACAACGCGCGGAAGAAATGAACAGATATATATTTCCGCGCGAGCGCTGATTTCCCTTATTTTATTATGATTATCGTTTCTTCCTATGTACGTCGGCGTCAACAAAATCTTAACGCGTTGTAGGAGAAAGTTGCTGATGGAAATTTCGTGAGAAGATCCTACCGCAACGAGAAATGTCTTTGTCTTAATGATGGCCACCCAAAATCCTGTATCATGTCCGTGACACTCTCTCCCCTGTTTCTCGGTAATAAAAAACATGTTGTCCTTGTCTGAAGTTTCTCGATGTACTCCGTTATTCCTATCTGGTAAAGATACAACTACTGCGGAGCAGTACTCCAAAAGAGGACGGACAAACGTAGTGCAAGCAATCTCTTTAGTAGATCTGTTGCACCTTCTAAGTGTTCTGGCAAAAAAACGCAGTCTTTGCTTTGGCCTTCTCCACAACATTTTCTATATTTTCTTTCCAATTTAAGTTGCTCGTAATTGTAATTCGTAGGTATTTAGTTGAATTTACTGCCACTAGATTGGATTGATGTATAGTGTAACTGAAGTATAACGGATACCTTTTACACTCATCTGGATGATTTAAAACTTTTCATTATTAAGCGCCAATAGCCAATTTTTGCACCATACAGATATCTTTTCTAAATGGTTTTGGAATTTGTTTTGATCTTCTAATGACCTTACTAGAAAATAGACGACAGTATCACCTGCAAACAACCTAAGACGGCTCCTCAGATGCTCTCTTAAATCGTTCATATACACTATGTGATCAAATGTATCCGGACACCTGGCTGAAAATGACTTATAAGTTCATGGCGCCCTCCATCGGTAATGCTTGAATTCAATATGGTGCTGGCCCATCCTTTAGCCTTAATGACGGCTTTCCAGGTTTCATGGGGAATGGCAGCCCATTCTTCACGGAGTGCTGCACTCAGGAGAGGTATCGATGTTGGTCCTTGAGGCCTGGCACGAAGTCGGCGTTCCAAAACATCACAGAGGTGTTCTATAGGATTCAGGTCAAGACTCCGTGCAGGCCAGTCTATTACAGGGATGTTATTGTCGTGTAATCACTCCGCCATAGTCCGTGCGCTTTGAACAGGCGATCGATCCTGTTCAAAGATGCAATCGGCATCGACGAGTTGCTCTTCAACACCGGGAAGCAAGAAGGTGCTTAAAACATCAATGTAGGCCTGTGCTGTGATAGTGCAACGCAAAACAACAACGGGTGCAAGTCTCCTCCATGAAAAGACGTCCACACCGTAACACAACCGCCTACGTATTTTACTGTTGGCACGCTGGCAGATGACGTTCACAGAAAATTCTCCATACGCACATCCTGCTATCCGATCGCCATATTTTGTACCGTGATTCGTCACTCCACACAACGTTTTTCCACTGTTCAATCGTCCAATGTTCACGCTCTTTACACCAATCGAGGCGTCGTTTGGCATTTATCCCGGCTTGATGTGTGGCTTATGAACAGTCGCTCGACCATGAAATCCAAGTCTCCCCCCACCCGCCTTCACTCTCATAGTACTTGCAGTTGGATCCTGATGCAGTTTGTAGTTCATGTGTGATGGTCTAGATAAATATCTGCCTATTACACATTACGACCCTGAGGTCATCAGTCCCCTAGAACTTAGAACTACTTAAACCTAACTAACCTAAAGACATCACACACATCCATGCCCGAGGCAGGATTCGAACCTGCAACAGTAGCGGTAGCACGGTTCCAGACTGAAGCGCCTAGAACCGCTCGGCCACTCCGGCCGGCTTCCATTTGCAGTTTATTTTTCTCCTGTGTACCGAAAACAGTGGAGATTTTAGAGTTCCAGGAGAAAAATAAACTGTAGATGGAAACCCATGAACGAAACTGTCATCCACCACAGCAACATAGCATCGGACTCATAGAAAACACAGCCTTTCTACGCGGAGAATCAGTCGCGGTCAGTGAACAGCAAACAACATTGCCCCGCCAGCATATAAAGTCACATTTGCTGCCGAAGGGGAGGCTTTTATTAGACGCTGGCGCCTATAACTTCAACGAATTGTAGCGTTGATGAATGACATTCCCGGACACGGTTTCCTGACCTCGATTTGTTCCTCAACAAAACCTCTACAAACCGTCGAAATTTGTTGCAATGTTTCTCGGAAAATTTGGAACTTTGTGGTAAACACTATGGGACCTCACTGCTGAGGTCATCGATCGCTAGGCTTACGCACTATTTAACTAACTTAAACTAACTAAAGGACAAGACACACACAGCCATGCCCGACGGAGGACTCTAACCTCCGACGGGAGGAGCCACGCGAACCGTGACAAGACACCCCAGACCGCACGGCTTCCCCGCGCGGCCAAGGTTTCTGGTGCACCCTGTATTACATTTATTTGCATTCAACGTCAACTGCCTGTCCGTGCTCCATTCATCAATCCTCTGTAGGTCCTTCTGTCGTTACTGCCTTCTGGTGGCGCTACCTTCTTACAGACAACAGACTTAAAGAGCTTATCCCCCGTTCTGCTACATCATTCAAATAAAATGTAAACAGTAACGGTCCTATTACATTTCCTTGTGGTACGCCGAAAATTACGTTTACATCTGTCGATTCTGTTCCGTTAAGCGCGACGGGTGGAGTTCCACCTGCGAAGAAGCCTTGAATATAGTCGCAAGTCTGGCCCAATACTCGGTAAGCTCATTTTCTTTTTTCCAATAAGTGTCAGTGCTGGATAGTGTTAAATGCCTTCTTGAAGTCAAGGAACCCGGCATCAACCTGAGCGCCGTTGTCTGCTGCGCTGTGGACCTCATGGACGAAGACAGCAAGCTGAGTTTCCAAGCTCTCTGTTTTCAGAATCCATGTTGATTTTTGTAGAGTAGATTTTCGCTATCCACAAACATCGTAATACTTGACAATGAAGCATGTTCCATAATTCTACAACAGATTGTCGTCAACGATATAGGCTTATAATTATATGCATCTGTCTTACGACCGACCTTGAAAAGGAAACGACCTCCGCTTTTTTCTCAGTCGCTAGATACCCTTTGTTGCTCCAACGACCTACTACAAAATTCTGCTAGAGGGGGAGCAAGTTCTTTCGCATAATCTCTGTAGAATCTCATTTGATACTCATAGTCTTTCCACTAAAAAGCCTTTGTACTTGTTATTCTATTCCGCAGTCAGTTATCTCAGTATCTGCCATTTGGAAGTCCATACGACTATTGAAATGAGGGACAGTATTATGATTTTCAGCGGTAAAACAATTTCGGAAGACCGAATTCAGTAATTTGGCCTTCTCTCTGTCAGTTTTCATTTCATAGCCATATGGTCACTCGGTGACTGAACTGATGTTATCGAACCGAATACGCTACGGTCGCAGGTTCGAATCCTGCCTCGGGCATGGATGTGTGTGATGTCCTTAGGTTAGTTAAGTTTAATTAGTTCTAAGTTCTAGGCGACTGATGACCTCAGAAGTTAAGTCGCATAGTGCTCAGGGCCATTTGAACCGAACCGAATACTGATTTTATGTGAGACGAAAACCTCTTATCGGTTTTTAGTCAGGTCGGTTGTCAAAATTTTGCTTTCAGAGTCATAGAAAGCTTGCCTCATTGCGCTCGTTATTTTCGCTTCGTTCAAAAATGGCTCTGAGCACTATGGGACTCAACTGCTGAGGTCATTAGTCCCCTAGAACTTAGAACTAGTTAAACCTAACTAACCTAAGGACATCACAAACATCCATGCCCGAGGCAGGATTCGAACCTGCGACCGTAGCGGTCTTGCGGTTCCAGACTGCAGCGCCTTTAACCGCACGGCCACTTCGGCCTCGCTTCGTTCAGATTTTGTGTGCCAGATAGGGTTTGACTTCTCTTGAATCTGTGGTGCAGATCATTTTTTTTTTTTTTTACATAGCGGTATTGTAATAAGGCTATTAAACCATGGTGGGTCTTTTGCATCCCATAAGACTTTGTTCAGTACTTACTTTTTCCGGTACTTGCTTTTTGTGCTCCACCACAATTTCGTCTTCAGCACTGAATATTCAATACTGACTACTCAGGTACTCTGCCATATGCATCCTGTCCCTATTGTTCAGCAAAAATATTTTCCTACTTTCTTAACAACCCTTGTAGTACCTATACTCATAATGCTGTCATAGCCTTATGATCACCGATACCCTCCTCTGCGTTAGCTTATTCAAGAAGTTCAGGTCTGTTTGTTGCTAGGAGGTCTAAGACAACTTCAGGTGTTGGTTGTGTAACTGCTCGAAGCAATTTTCGGACAAGACATTCACAAGAACGTCACTCGAATCCCTGTGTCTGGCATCAGTTTTGATAGCATCTGTACCTGGCGAGTTGAAGTCAACCCGTATTATAACGGCATGCTTTAGAAACTTACTAACGACTTTCTGCAGGGTCTTTCTGAAGCACTCTACTACTACATCTCGTGATGCAGGTTGTCTACAAATGCATCCTACTCGCATTTCGGTACATATTACTGAATTCCTTACTGCAATAAACGATCCACAAATATTGGTGACTAATCTATCCTTACAATAAATATTCCAATCTGAATTTACAATTTCGTTGCTGTACACTACCGGTTTCAAACATATTTCTGTTTCTAATACCATCTGGACATTATGACGTTCAATAAACGATACTAACTCTGAGAACATACTATGGATGCTTCTGCAGTTTACTACTATCATATCAACTTCCCGATCTGCGATGATGAGCTTTGTTTGAGAATAGTATTGTTGGTGTATCTTCGACTTCGGCCGACAGTTCATCTTCCATCTCAAAGAGGAATGGAAGGGGGTGTGTAGGAAGGGGTCTCTAACCAAAAACTCCCTCATGTGAACGCCTCCTGTACTCAGCTACGCTAGTAGCCTATTCCTGAGTATGTTACATACTGGCCTATTAAGGGGAAACTCTCTACTACCCGATATCGGAAGTCTAGAACTGTCGCAGAATCGTCTGAAACTCTGGTTTAGCCCTTCCAGTCTGCTCCAAACCGGAGGACCACGATCTAACTACCGTCTGCGGCGTTTCCAGATTTGTCTTCGGCCTGGAATCTCATTGACTGGAGTAGAATTGTCTTCAGTGATGAGTCCTGCTTCGAACTGACCCCGATGATCAGTGAAGACATGTCTGGAAAGGCCCAGGGAAGCAGTGAGATATTACACGACTGTCGCCCGAAATACAGCCAGTAGTGACGGTCTGCGGTGCTACTTCTTTGCTTTGGTTATCCGCGGCACCCTTACAGCGCAGCTGAACGGCGCCTGTAGTTACGCGTCGTTTTGTTGCCCTTCATGGCAAACCATCCTGGGTTTACGTTTCGGCAAGATAATGCCGGGCCGCACACTGAGAGAGCTTCTGCTGCTTGTCTTCGCGCTTGCGGAACACTACCACGGCAAAAAATGTCGCCAGATCTCTCTCCGGTTGAGAGCGTTAGGAGCATTATGAACAGTGCCCTCAAATCTGCTAGGAATTTTGATTAACTAGCAATTTGTACAGGATCTGACGCGATACACCTCAGCAGGACATTGAACAATTCTGTCAATCAATGCAAAGCGGAGTAACTGTTTGCCTAAGGACCACTGGTTGTTCACCGCGTTATTGACTTTCTCAATTTGTGAATCTCTTTCTCTTGAGTAAATCGTCCAATCTGTATGAAATTGCAATCAATCGTTTATCTAAATATGTACATCGTATCTATCGATTTCCGTACCATTCGGAGAATTCCGTCGTACCTTATCTCACGCGTTAAAACGAGGCTGGAAATCTTATAATGCCGGGCCGCACACTGAGAGAGCTTCTGCTGCTTGTCTTCGCGCTTGCGGAACACTACCACGGCAAAAAATGTCGCCAGATCTCTCTCCGGTTGAGAGCGTTTGGAGCATTATGAACAGTGCCCTCAAATCTGCTAGGAATTTTGATTAACTAGCAATTTGTACAGGATCTGACGCGATACACCTCAGCAGATAGTGTGGCACGGTAGACAATCCGTGTTCATCAAAATCGTTTCCGATTTTACTCCGCGGAGCAGTACGTCTCGTCATTGGTCTCGCGCTCCTCAAATCGGCCAGAGCGGTTGGATTCAGGCCGCTTCCGAGACTTTGACTTCGCGAGACGCCACGGAAGATTCGAGGGCAGACAAAAGGAACGTTTATCAATATTCTCCAACAACTCGTTCTTCGCTTCCTACCCATACTTCAGTGCTGCAGTCACCAATGATGGTTGGGTTACTATCTCTTTTTGCATACTGAGATACCCGTTCAATGCCCTCACATACTCCCTCTGTTATAAACTGCGAAGTCCTCGGGAATAAATACACGGGCCGGTCACATTTATGTGACCACCTTTTATGTTCGACGTGAGGCATGATCAGGGGCGTTCAGCCCTAACGACTGGAGGATTTCCGTAACGGGTAGGTTTGTAAACTGTTCGCTTGCCACCGTGGTTGAAGTATACCGAAGATGTACATCGGCTAACAAATGTCCAACTGTTGACCAATGGACCGTCCAGGTGAACCAAGGGGCTACCAACAGTGTCTGTTTAACGACCGTTGAGCCAACGTTACTGCGTAAGGCCTCCGAAACAGACGCCGCGTTCATGGACCCATGATGACAGCTGTCCATCGGAGACGAAAGCTTGAATTTTCGTATCTTGACTGCAACTGGAGCGGCGACAGGCGATCTTTTCAGATGAATCACGTTTTATACTCCATCGAATAGATGGCGTGTACGGCGAGAAACATCTGAAAGCATACAACCTGCAACAATCTTTGGAAGGGTGCAGGCCGCAGGATTGAGCGATATATCTAGGGAAGGTTTTCGTGGCATTCTAGACGGCACAACGGGTCAACACCTGTATTCATATATCCTTGAGGACCATGTCCACACCTACATACAGTTTGTTTTTCCTCGGCAAGATGGCATCTACCACCAGGACAATGTGTCACATGGGTCACAGTCTACGAGCGTGATTCGAAGCGCACCAGGGTAAGTTTACCTACTCCTCTGTCCACCAGTCTCACCGGAATTAAACCCAAGCAAAAGTGTGTGGGATCATCTCGATCGGGCCGTACGCTTCATTGACCCTCAGGTGAAAAACCTGGGGCAACGGCACTAAAGTCAGAACGGCTCCACATCCCTTTCGGTAGCATTCAGAACCTCCCCGACCCTCTTCCTGCACGTCTCGCAGCTGTCCGCGCTGTAAAAGGTGGCTATTAGGCTTTTGACACCGAGTCGTCGTACAAAGCATTCAAGCTACTGCAGGAATTGTTACAGGTGCTTTACGTCTTTGACCAAGTGCAGCTAGAGGCTAGGTGTAGAGCTGGCGGTAATAGCGGAAATTTAGTAGAAGAAAAAACCGTTTTAGGGGACTTGCATTGTCCTGCTTCGTGGCATCCAAGACACATTCATTCCAACAATGTATAGTTTGTCAGCACACACACAAACACGTACGCGCGCAGAAACACAGTATTTAGGCATCCTTGCTTTCACAGTAAACAAACATTATACCGTGTGGTTGCAATTAAAGGGCAGCTACTAAAGTGGTCTAGTCTGGACTGTAGTTGTATGGCAGCGAAACTTGGCAGCTATGCTAATGCGTTAATGCAGAACCGATTTGTTGCAAGAAATTAGTTCCAATTTTGGTCACTAGGTGCATATCTGGCACTCTACACTGTATTATGATATGACATCCGCGGTGTCATTTGACAAACCATAACGTGAGTGAGCAGTGTGGCTATTAAGAAGAGAGGCCGTGCGCTGTTAGTGAGACTGTCTTATGTGAACGGCAGTTTCACTGAGAGAGGATCGCCGACTGACAAATCTGATGAGGCCTGATCTCATTAAATAGTTTAAAGAAGGTGTTAGTGCGGCTGGTCCCGGCGGAGGTTCGAGTCCTCCCTTGGGCATGTGTGTGTGTGTGTGTTTGTCCTTAGGATAATTTAGGTTACGTAGTGTGTAAGCTTAGGGACTGATGACCTTAGCAGTTAAGTCCCATAAGATTTCACACACATTTGAACATTTTTTTTGAAGGTGATATGAAATTCGAAAACACGCCTCAGCTAGGCGTGGCGCCTGGTGGAAGTTGTTGACGAGGTTGTTGTTGCTAGAAGTGACCATGTAGCGAGTGTCGTGGGTAGTATTAGTGCTCGTCCAGCGTCACGAGAATTGTTCATCCCATGCTCAAGAGCACGGAAACTTTTGCAGTCTATATTACAAGCAGAGGTTGAAAATACCGCTTCAGTTGTAAATTACCTTTTTTCACGCGACCGGTTTCGGACTGTTATAAGCCCATCCTCAGGTGTCGTAGCTGTACTGTAGTCCTCGAGCGGCACGTCTACCAGCGCGGTGTGCTGCCTATCAGCGCAGAACAGAGACTCCCTGTTCAAATGGTTCTGAGCTCTATGGGACTTAACTATTGAGGTCATCAGTCCCCTAGAACTTAGAACTACTTAAACCTAACTAACTTAAGGACATCACACAGATCCATGCGCGAGGCAGGATTCGAACCTGCGACCGTAGCGGTCGCGCGGTTCCGGACTGTAGCTCCTAGAACTGCTCGGCCACTCCAACCGGCGGACTCCCTGTTCTGCGCTGATAGGCAGCACACCGCGTTGGTAGACGCGGCGCTCGGGGACCACGGTACAGCTACGACACCTGAGGATGGGCTTATAACAGTCTGAAACGGGTCGCGTGAAAATAAAGTAATTATAACTGAAGCGGTATTTTCAACCTCTGCTATAATGCTCAGTTGCGGGTGTTCTGCCAACAGGGTTGTTTGCTATATTACAAGGTTCCGACGGTGCAGCAGCTGAAACCTCATGATCCACAGTAACGGATTGAATTTGCTCTTCCATTTCTGGTACGGATCGAAGACGATGACATGCGGCCGGGCAATATTCTGTGGAGCGACGTGTCACGTTTTACACTACAAGATTTAATGAATACACAGAACTGTCGAATTTGGGCTACTGCGAAACCCATTCTTGTGCACGAATAGCTGTTGTACTCGCCATGTGTGACTGTGTGGTGTGGCTTCACAAGCACCTTTATTCTCGGACCGTTCTTCTTTGAAGAGAATCCGAAGGAGTTGGCATGCTATCGATTCCTCCTTGTACAACATGTGATTCCTGCTTTGGAAGAGAGCAGCTGTGTGGGAACAAAGGTTTCCGTGCAAGAAGGGGCAACACGTCATCTCACTCACCCAGTGAATTATCTGCTAAAAGCGTGTTACCACCAGAGGCTTTCCAGAAGCATGGCCCGGAAGATCACCTCATCCGAATCTACGTGACTTGAGCGAATGTGTTTACCACGGACATGTTCAATCTCTACTTGATCTGAAGACCAGGATACATGAACACATTGCTCAGAGCCGGCCGGGGTGCCCGAGCGGTTCTAGGAGCTGCAGTCTGGAACGGCGCGACCGCTACGGTCGCAGGTTCGAATCCTGCCTCGGGCATGCGTGTGTGTGATGTCCTTAGGTTAGTTAGGTTTAAGTAGTTCTACGTTCTAGGGGACTGATGACCTCAGAAGTTAAGTCTCATAGTGCTCAGAGCCATTTGAACCATTTTTGAACATTGCCAGATTCCTCAAAACTGCTGCGAGGCACTGTTGATCAATCGTTTTACGGATACATGATCTCGTCGACATCTCTGTGCTCATATTAAACAAATTGTGTACGCAGTTGTCAATAATAAAATCAACATTACGCCTTTCCCACTTGTCTGACCTTTTCTGCCCACGTCTCGTTTCTCATCCTTTACATTTGGAAACATTTCTGTATGTTTCTCCTGCATTCACAGTGCAAACTAATTTTCTTTCCGTTTTAAACCGATTCCGCAGTAGCATATTTACGATAATTACAGCCCACATTGAACTTACGTGAGTAGTTGCACTTTAATAATAGCCACCTAGTACTAATGTACAAAGAGTTTGTAGGGACCAGATATCACGCTTTGCCATATCGCATTACATTGCAGAATAAAATATAAACAACCGTGAATGATTCTTATTACACACAATCGGAAAGAAAAATTAGATCACCGGGAAACACGACGCCGATTTTGATCCGATTGTGGCGTATGCCGTCTGGAGGATGGTAGATTTACTGATAATGGTTTCAACGTTGTCCGCCAGATCGCATAATGGCATAACTTCCAGAGCCTCATCTGTGTCTACCCTTCAACAGGGAATTCTCACAAATAGATGGCCCAGTGTGGTGCAAACGTATGAAGCAGGCAGGCAACCATTCCACGGAGATATACACGTGCTTTCTATAGCCAGCTACAGAAGGCGCAAATTGTGGCCTTCAAAGAGGCGGGATGGTCCTTTCGGAGACTTGTCACACAAACCGAACGTGCTGCATCAGTTGGCAAACGATCTGGTATCTGTGTTACGGTGAACATTCTCACATCCGCAGACAACTTTCTTGACGTACACGCAGCGCAAACGCCCGAAAGGATAGTCATACTGTAAGGGAAGCAGTGGCAGATCGTACAGATACCACAAAACACATAAGAGAACTTGTGCACCTAGACGTGTCAACATGAACTGTTGTGAACCGGTATTTAGCAATGAGACTATGGGCAAGCAATCCTCTAGTCCGTCTTCCACTCACGTTTCAGCATCGACTGATACCGTCAGAGGATCTCTTTCAACATGGAATGGCGCGCCGTGGTCTTCAGCGATTAAAGCAGATTCTGACTGAATGCTCGTACGACTTAGACTTGGTGAGCGCCATCCCGTAGAGTGCATTCGTCCAAGGCATCCTGGCCCCACCCCGGTCCTTAAGGTCCGGGTTGCGATAAGCTATAGCAGCTGTTCTCCTTTGGCGTTTCCGGCGTGGACGCTACCTAGGTCAAATGTTGTTGGACCTTTCTTTTGCCGTTCGTTGCAATAAAAAAAACTCATGAATTGTTCCGACAGGATAATGCTTGCCACACACTACCCGTGAAACTCAGCATGCTGTGCAAGGCGTGCAGCAACTTCCCTGGCCGAACTTGTCTCCAGTCGAGCAAATGTGATAAGTAACTCTTATGACTCATGAGCCAACAACTGTTACAGAACTCAGCGACCACATCGGCATAAAGTATCCCAAAATAGTATTAACCATCTGTACAGTGGACTGTAAGTCAGAGCCAGTGCCTGCATTGCAGCCTGTGGAGGCTACACCACTTCCAGGATGGCTCGGTACCTCAGAACCGCTTGTGCTATCGATCTGTACATATATTCATTCCATGTACTCCATATGCATTGTGGTCTTGAGTGGATTGGAAACTAGTAAGAGGGTGTACTAATTTTTTTCCAGCGGTATACGTAAAACGCTAGCATTTGGAAATCGCAATGTTAAATTATGTCCATAATTTATGCGAGTAAACATTTTTTCCGTAGTTTAATGCATGCCATGTCAAAGATAGCGATATGACAAAGAGACATATTTAACATCTCCATGGTCTTTGTTCACCTTGAAGCAATGCATTGTAACAATACTAAAACGTAACGATCTTTTCGTTTCGTAAACATTTTCATTAAGTAAATTTCAGTTATTTCTGCCGTCACGACGATCTTAGCATATAGCTGCACTTGACCAATACATAATGTTCCTTTAGTACTGCCATCTGAAGAGCAGTTTGCAATGGATCGAAAAGAAATCACATTGAATTTGAAAAGCGACTGATTGCATGTTTTACCCACATAAACTATCATTTTTACTAAACTATGTTCATAATTCCATTGAAGAGTCAACGTTTCTTACGTTTAACCGTGGTGAATAAATGTTCATTTCAGTTATTATTTTGTAAGTTACGAATAAATGGCTACACGAAACACTGTACAAAGTGCTCGGTTTTTGGGTGTAGGAATAATTCAATGCAGTTGACGGCTATGTTAGAACCTAGAGAGGTCAATGCCACAGCGAATAGCCGCTGTTCGCGGAGATGCTTCGTGTTATTAGGAGAGAGGTGACGTATGTCGTGCCCCACGAACTTACGTGGAGTGTAGTAGTTCCTCATGGCCTGGCTGTTGCGTTACATTCCAGAGAACAGTCTGGGTTAAATGTAAAGGGTCGCTCAGAAAAGGACAGCGAACATCATCAGCAGTAAAGCGCTCACACCTGTGTAAGCGCGAAGCGCGTTCTGTTCGGAGCGGCGCTCATAAACAGTGCCATCAGATTTGTGGCCAGACAATAAAGTCTGCGCGGCACATTAAATTACTGGGGGCGGTCCTCTATTAGGCGGCCCGTCTCGGCCGATTACCTGGGCCGTCGTTAATCCACCAAGGCGCTGCCCAGCCCGGGCCAGGTGCTGATCCAGCGCCGGCGTACTCCCAGGATCTCCACAGGTTCGTTTGAGCCGTAGCCGGAGAGCGCCAGAAAATCAGGCGTTACTACCCATGCGCAGCTACAAGGACATAAAAAGCCAACGCGCGGTGTTTGCTCTGCTCATGCGCTTTTCGTCGAATTTGTACTTGGATTCTCTTGCGTACTCTGGCATCATGTAATCAGCTGGGGCACTGCATCACGTTGTTCAGAGGGAACATGAGGACGTTATTGTACTTAGGAAAATATGTTATCGTATCCTGTCCCGATAACGAAAGCAAAATAAGGAAGAAGCTCTTGGCGTAATATTCTTTTCGAAACAACTCTGCACCACAAAGTGTCGGTACACCAATGTTTTGCTATGTGGTGACTTTATTAACACAAACATTTTTATTCGAACTTTGCAATACTGTTATGTAGTATTTCCAGCCAGGCTTCTATGTTCGCAGCGCTGCAGAAAGCTAGTCAGGAGGA
Source organism: Schistocerca nitens (assembly GCF_023898315.1). Taxonomy (NCBI): domain Eukaryota; kingdom Metazoa; phylum Arthropoda; class Insecta; order Orthoptera; family Acrididae; genus Schistocerca; species Schistocerca nitens. The sequence goes on from NC_064621.1 coordinate 332,658,377, forward strand.
ACTTAAAGTCCGTGGAAAAAAAAAAAAAAAAAAAAAAGGAAAATGAAAGTTATCCGAGTGCACCGGAACTGAGGACAATAGGTTATGTCAAGATTATTTTCCATTGTATAATGATAGACAAAATTACTATTGAAACCCAGAAATTGGTAGCTCATATTCTACTCTACGAATAAATATTAAGTTATGTGGTGGGATACAATGATAATATACAGCATGCTGCCAGACTATAATTTACCAAATAATGGCATTCTGTAAACTTAAGCCGTTACCATCACAAATGGCGAAATAACGTCAAGCCTACAGGATGTATCATATATGTGTTGAAACATGTCTTATGGCCGAAAAACGTTGTTTCAGGGAAGGTTATTTGAAATTTTGCTAAAGCTCTCGATATATTTGAAACAAAATATGTTATGCAATAATACCGACTAAATTTTCCTGCTTAGACAGTTTAAAGTGGATATTTACGTATGTACGTAAGTATGTAGCATTAGTAAATCTTACATTACGTCATAAAAGAAACAGGATGTCAGAGAATACTCCAAGAGCATAGGAATTTCGTAAAAATATGGAAAATCACAATTCGGCTTAAGGTGCAAATTAGTACATCCAGACTCACAATGACGTACAAGCTTTTCAGTGTTGTTTTTTTGGATGCCAGTTTGCTTGGAATACCAGCACTCTATTATTTCAAGTTTGCTTCTTTCTTATGACACAACACCATACATGTCAGAAAATAGAAATATGCACTTGAAATGGAGCGAACAGTTAAACGTAGCCACTAGTGTGGAATAAATCACCTCGTTTCAAATAAATAGATTGTCTGTCTCTGCAGAAAAGACCAGTAAAAGCCACATTTCTGAAGCAAAAGGCGAAAAATATTTCATTCTTATAGAAGGCGATTGAAAATTTTATTGCTAATAACACGGAAATAAAATCAGGAAACTGAAATAAATAACATAGTTTAGTCTGTCGTGATTATTTGAATTTATTTTACACTACTGGCCATTAAAATTGCTACACCACGAAAATGACGTGCTACAGACACGAAATTTAACCGACAGGAAGAAGATGCTGTGATATTCACACAAGGCTGGCGCCGGTGGCGACATCTACAACGTGCTGACATGAGGAAAGTTTCCAACCGATTTCTCATACACAAACAGCAGTTGACCGGCGTTGCCTTGTGAAACGTTCTTGTGATGCCTCGTGTAAGGAGGAGAAATGCGTACCATCACGTTTCCGACTTTGATAAAGGTCGGATTGTAGCCTATCGCGATTGCGGTTTATCGTATCGCGACATTGGTGCTCGCGTTGGTCGAGATCCAATGACTGTTAGCAGAATATGGAATGGGTGGGTTCAGGACGGTAATACGGAACGCCGTGTTGGATCCCAATAGACTCGTATCACTAGCAGTCGAGATGACAGACATCTTATCCGCATGGCTGTAACGGATCGTGCAGCCACGTCTCGATCCCTGAGTCAACAGATGGGGACGTTGGCAAGACAACAACCATCTGCACGAACAGGTCGACGACGTCTGCAGCAGCATGGACTATCAGCTCGGAGACCATGGCTGCGGTTACCCTTGACGCTGCATCACAGATGCAATCCAGGTTCTGTGTACAGCATCGTGATGGTAGCATCTGTGTTTGGCAACATCGCGGTGAACTGACATTGGAAGCGTGCATTCGTCATCGCCATACTGGCGTATGGTATGGGTTGCCATTGGTTACACGTCTCGGTCACGTCTGACGGCACTTTGAACAGTGGACGTTACATTTCAGATGTGTGACGACCCGTGGCTCTACCCTTCATTCGATCCCTGCGAAACCCTACATTTCAGCAGGATAATGCACGACCGCATGTTGCAGGTCCTGTACGGGCCTTTCTGGATACAGTAATTGTTCGACTGCTGCCCTGGCCAGCAGATTTTCCAGATCTCTCACCAATTGGAAATGTCTGGTCATTGGTGGCGGAGCAACTGGCTCGTCACAATAATGCAGTCACTACTCTTGATTAACTGTTGAGTCGTGTTGAAGCTGCGTGGGCAGCTGTTCCTGTACACGCCATCCAAGCTCTGTTTGACTTAATGCCCTGGCGTATCAAGGCCGTTATTGCGGCCAGAGGTGGTTGTTCTGGCTAAATTTCTCAGGATATATGCACCCAAATTGCGTGAAAATGTAATCACATGTCAGTTCTAGTATAATACATTTGTCCAATGAATACCCGTTTGTCATCTGCATTTCTTCTTGGTGTAGCAATTTTAATGACCAATAGTGTAATTCACTTTGTATCTCCTACCCACAAAAGATATTTTTGTTTTCGTTTGATGTGAGAGCTGTAAACGATGAGAAAACAGCAAAAATCACGAAACGTAAATAAGGTCACGTGGATATTAGCCCCGCACTCCTCTACTTACCATCGCGCTGCTTGCTGCTACTGCTGATACAGTTAACAGCCAAACTTCAAACAGCCAGAAGCGGGAGACGGCGCTGCTCATTTGCTACTTTAGCTCTGTGCATGAGTGTGAGCCCACTGCCAACTGCTCAGACGAATCTCATGTGGCACTACTGGGACTACCCGAAACACACTACCATATGTGGTTACAAAATAAGGGGACTGGTACTGTCATAGCGTAAGTACGCACGCGCCAAATATGAACGACCAATACCTGTGAAACCTTCTCAGACGAATACATCATCTGTGTGGCAGCGTGTGGATAATCTCATATAGATATTTCTGGAAATACGCCCTAGGTTCACCGCCACGCCACTTGTAGCGTTGAAAGTATGTCAATCCATCATCTTAGTTTCCTGTTGACTGAGTTTTAGTCCTCCTTGTTTGTTTCGCCGCACGGGGTAGCCGCGCGGTCTGTTGCGTCTTGACACGGTCCGCGCTGCTCCCCCCGTCGGTAGTTCGAATCCTCCCTCGGGAATGGGTGTGCGTGTCGTCCTTAGCGTAAGTTAGTTTAAGTTAGATTAAATAGTGTGTAAGCTTAGGGACCGATGACCTCAGCAGTTTCGTCCCATAAGACCTTAGCACAAATTCCCTATTTCCAAGTTTGTTTGCGTTTCACATTTAACATAAACTGCTTTCATCACACTGTGCTGTATGTGTATAGGTCGATTTAAATGCACTCTGTTTTTGTCTGTACCCGTTTTCCCTACTTTCTCGCATTTAATGGAGACGTCCATGTAAGCTTTTAACATTATTAGTATTCATCTTTATTATATCTTGTCAAGGAATGAGTATGTAATTCTGGTTTGAATGGTGTTGCTTCTTTATACTATCATGCATTTCACAATGGCCTGCTGAGTATAGATGTAGATGTAGATGATAATGTTTTGTAGTCTTGGTGACCAGAGCATTCTTCCTTGCGGATGCTAAAAATGCGACAGTAGTTACGTAAATGTTTTCACACGTTATTGACAGATATAATACATAGTACATTTTCGCAGTAGTCAATGAAAATTTCGGTAACCTACATTAAATGCGAGAGTACGAAATATGGATGGGAACAAAAAGGAAAATACGAGCAGTATTGTGGTGTCACCGCTAGACACCACACTTGCTAGGTGGTAACTTAAATCGGCCGCGGTCCTGTAGTACATGTCGGACCCGCGTGTCGCCACTGTGTAATCGCAAACCTAGCGCCACCACATGGCAGGTCACAAGACACGGACTGGACCTCGCCCCAGTTGTACGGACGACATAGCTTGCGACCAGACCTACCAAGTCTTCCTCTCATTTGCCGAGAGACTGATAGAATAGCCTTCAGCTTATTCCATAGCTACTACCTAGCAAGGCGCCATGTGTATCAGTGCTTATAGCTTACTACTATTCAAGAGATGTATTCCAACAAGAGAATAAAGTTAAGTATATTATTCCAGCTACGTACTGTTCTTCTTATTCATTAATAAGTCTCATGTTCCAGTACTTCACGCCCGTCTGCATTAGTTTAGCGTGCACTTTCAGCCACTTCGATCTACAAGGTGTTGGCCCAGCTGCCGACACATCACATGGCGACGAGAGAAAGTGTTTTTTCTGCTTTGGACTGATTTGTTCTTTTTCCCTTTTTGTGCTCTGATTTGCTTGTGTCATGGCTTCGCCACAATCTCCAGATGTACTGTCCGAATTTTTTCGCTTGCAGAATCAGCAGACGCAGGCGTTATTGGAAGCCCTTGGACAGCTCGTCCAGGGTCAACGTGCGCTGCAAACCGATGCGGCAGCCGCCGCTTCATCGCTACCGCAGCCACACAACGCTGTCGCACCGCCATTTAGGCCCTTTGAGGCCGAGTGCGAAACCTGGACTGAGTGGGCCAGCCAGTTCCAGTTTCATCTCGCCGCGTACAGAATACAAGGTAAAGAGCGGCAGCCGTTTTTGCTTTCTTGTGTCGGTGTGTCTACCTACCGTGTGATAGTGAAATTGTTTCCCCGACGCGACGTAGCAACTCTGTCCTACGAAGAAATTTTGTCTGCTTTAGATGCCTATTTCAAAGAAACAGTCAATGTAGTTGCAAAACGGTATACGTTCTTTCGTACAAAACGTACGGCCGGTCAGACTAATAGGGAGTGGGTTGCAACTTTGCAAGGACTTACTAGGGAGTGCGCCTTTGAATGTGAATGTGGCCTCCCTTATTCAGATACTATGGTGCGTGATGCAATAGCACAGAACGTTTCTGATGTTCGCATACGGGAACAGATTTTGAAACTCGTCAATCCCTCCCTTCAACAAGTGATAGACATATTGGATAGGCAAGACACACTTGACTTTGCTCAGGACTCATTTGAAACTTCGCCAGCAGTGTGTCACATTAATCAGCCCGCCGGGCCCGCTGCACGGGACGCTAAGCGGCCCTCGCGCCCGTCGCAGCCTCGCTCGCAAACACGTGCGCCGCGTAAGCAAGCAACTGCAGTGAAATCATGCCCGCGGTGTGCAACTAGACATTCGCGTGAAAATTGCCCGTCACGCCAAGCTATTTGCTTTTACTGTCAAAAGAAAGAACATGTACAAAGTGTTTGCCAGAAAAAGCTTAGATCAGACAATCGCAATAATTCCAGGCCTTTTGCTTCGCGCCGGAATCGCACCCAGGACAATCAGGCTCGTGGACCTTCGCCCATGGACATTAATGTAGTTCATTCCCACCCGTCCAGTGACACTTTAGCTAACAGTGACTGTGTTCGTCCCACCCAAAGTGTGTGTCGACGTCGCAGGAAATCCCGTAAAGTCGCAAGTGCTTCTGTACCTGTATCAGTTCAAATTGCACGTGACAGTCGCTCTTGTCGTCAGCAGGACAATAAACTTTTTGTGGACTTAGACTTTGAAGGCAAAGTGATACCATTCCAGCTCGATACCGGAGCTGCAGTTTCATTGCTCAATCACGACACGTACAAACAACTGGGCCAACCGCCATTGCGTGCCGCCAATGTTAAGTTACATAGTTATTCAGGACAGCCGATCCCTGTGTTAGGACAGTGCAGCCTTATTGCCACATACAAGGGACAAACAAAACTTGTATCATTTTACGTTCTTCGTTCTTCTACTGCAGTGAACTTGTTTGGCTTAGATTTGTTTCAATTGTTTAATATGTCTATAGTAAATCAGGTCCTATCCGTGAATCAGACTGTGCCTTCCGCCAGTGTTTCTAGTCTTTGTGAAGAATTTGCAGACTTTTTGCACCGGGCCTTGGTTGCGCTAAGAACTATGCTGCACATTTGGAACTGAAAGACAACGCGCAACCGAAATTTTTCAGAGCGCGCAATGTTCCCCACGCATTGCGTGATGAGGTCGCAAGGACATTGCACGATTTAGAATCTCAAGGTGTAATTGAACGTGTGCAGGCTTCTCTCTGGGCCTCACCCTTAGTAATTTTGCCAAAACCTTCCGGAAAATTGAGACTTTGTGTGGACTTCAAGGCCACTGTGAATCCACAACTTGTGACTGCTACTTTTCCTTTGCCCCGCCCGGAAGATCTTTTTGACAAACTGTGCCCGGGAAAATATTTTTCAAAATTGGACCTCGCAGATGCGTACTTGCAAATACCTGTGGACGAAGAATCCCAGCGCGTCTTGGTGGTAAACACGCATCTTGGCTTGTATCGCTTCAAAAGACTGCCATTCGGGTGTGCATCCGCCCCTGCATTGTTTCAGCAATATTTACAAACTATTTGTGCGTCGGTCCCTACTGCTGCGAACTATCTGGACGATATTGTGATCTCCGGACAGACAGAAGCCGAACATTTGCAAAATCTCCGAACATTATTTCAGGTATTGCGTCAGAATGGTCTTCGCTTGAGAAAGGACAAATGTGTGTTCTTTGCTCGGGACTTACCCTACCTGGGGCATGTCATAAATGCCCAAGGTATACATCCGAGTCCAGAGCACCTCCGTGCCATACAGGACTTACCTGCTCCGCAGAATTTGAAACAGCTACAGAGTGTGTTGGGTAAAATAAATTATTATCATAAATTTTTGCGCAATGCTTCTTCCATTTCAGCTCCGCTTCATCGCTTACGCCGTAAAGGTGTTCCGTTCGTCTGGACGACGGAATGCGAACGCGCCTTTCGCCAGTTGAAATCGGCTTTACTTTCAAATACTTGCCTTACGCCATTCGATCCCCGAAAACCCCTTTTGTTGATGGTAGATGCATCGGATTTCGGGATCGGTGCTGTGCTTGCGCACAAAGATGGCTCGCATGATCGCCCTATTGGCTTTGCGTCCAAATTGCTCTCATCTGCGCAAAGAAATTATTCACAGATAGAGAAAGAAGCTTTAGCTCTCGTGTTTGGTGTTACCAAGTTCCATGACTTCTTGTATGGTCGTCACTTTACCATCATCACAGACCACAAACCGTTGACATCGCTTTTTCATCCGCACAAGCCTGTACCTCCACGTACAGCGCAGAAATTCATTCGCTGGTCACTTTTTCTCTCGCAGTACCGCTACGATATTTTGTATCGGTCCACTGCTAAGCACGGAAACGCTGATGCGTTGTCCCGTTTGCCTGTTGCTGAGGATAAAGCATTCGATTCTTCCGAACTTGCTTGCATGTTCATTGATTCGGAAGCCGATGACGTGGTCGCATCGTTTCCGATTGATTTTCGTCGTGTAGCTACAGCCACAGCTGCTGACCCTGTCCTTGCTACTGTTTTGCGTTTTGTTGCTACGCAATGGCCCTTGTCAAAGTCACGGATCGAGGATCCTTTGGTTCGCCGTTTTTTTGCTCACAAGGAGAGACTTTTTGTACGACGTGGTGTTTTGTTGTTGCGTTCTGATAATGATCAATCCCGAGTCGTGGTCCCACGTTCGTTGCAGTCCTCTGTCTTAAAGCTTCTTCACCAAGGACATTGGGGTATAGTGCGTACGAAACAACTTGCTCGTCAGCACTGTACTTGGTTCGGAATCGATGCTGCGATTACGAATATGTGCTCCTCTTGCGTGGCGTGTGCCGAACACCAATCCGCACCGCCGCGTACATTCTTTGCATGGCCGAACGCCACTTCCCCTTGGCAACGCTTGCACATCGATTTTGCTGGTCCATTCTGGAATGCTCGATGGTTGGTTGTGGTCGATGCTTTCAGTAATTTTCCTTTTGTTGTCCGGATGTCTTCCACGACGTCTTCTGCCACAATCCAAGCCTTGTCTGCTATCTTTTGCATTGAAGGTCTTCCGCAGACTATTGTTTCCGACAATGGCCCACAATTCCTGTCCGCAGAATTTCAGTCCTTCTGCAAGGCCAATGGTATTCAACATCTGACGTCCGCGCCGTTTTCGCCTCAGTCAAACGGTGCCGCTGAACGATTGGTCCGGACTTTCAAGTCCCAGATGTTGAAATTGAAAGAATCGCATTCTCGGGAGGACGCTTTGTTACTCTTTTTGTCTTCGTATCGTTCTCAGCCCCGCGATGGCCGCTCGCCGGCTGAATTGCTCCATGGTCGATCTCATCGCACCCTGATGTCTTTGCTGCATCCGCCACATCAGGTTCCTGTGCAGCGGCAGACTCCTGCTTTTGCTCCTGGCGACGTTGTCTATTATCGCAACTATCGCGGTTCACAGCGTTGGCTCGCGGGGCGCATTATTCGCTGCCTCGGCCGCGCGATGTATTTGGTTTTGGGGGCCTCTGGTGAGGTGCGTCGGCATCTCAATCAGCTGCGCCTCTGTCGTCGCCTGGGTTCTGCCGCTCCCCGTCTGCTTTCAGCGACGGAGCCGTCAGGTCAGCGCCTTGGGGACCCAACTACTGGCTCGCCTCATCCCTAGGTGTTACCGACGCTGCCTTCCATTTTGCCCCATGGCGTCGCGCCGCCGCCGCAGCCGCCGCAGCCGCCGCCGGCGCCGCCCGCAGCGAACGCTTCGCTGCAGCCGCCTGGCGCCTCCCTGGGTCACGCGCCGCCGCTCGCTTCCCGTGCCCAGCCGTCCTCCGCCATGGACCTCTTGCCCGCTCCGGACCAGATGTCGTCGTCGCGCGTCGGCTTCCCCGACGCAATGGAGGTCGACTCTTCGGCCCCTCTTGTATCATTACGTGCGCCTACACCTCATGTTGACGTGCACCCTGGACTAGGTTTGCAGGCGTTTCCTAGCTCCCCTCGGACCGAATGGCCGGGTGCGGGTGGCACAGCCTCGCCTGTTGTTAGGCTCCCCACCTCATCGCATACGTCAACATGGGGTCCTCCCCACGGCGGGCGGAAGCCTTATCTCACGACCGTTCGCCGATTTGCGGGGGAGGAATGTGGTGTCACCGCTAGACACCACACTTGCTAGGTGGTAACTTAAATCGGCCGCGGTCCTGTAGTACATGTCGGACCCGCGTGTCGCCACTGTGTAATCGCAAACCTAGCGCCACCACATGGCAGGTCACAAGACACGGACTGGACCTCTCCCCAGTTGTACGGACGACATAGCTTGCGACCAGACCTACCAAGTCTTCCTCTCATTTGCCGAGAGACTGATAGAATAGCCTTCAGCTTATTCCATAGCTACTACCTAGCAAGGCGCCATGTGTATCAGTGCTTATAGCTTACTACTATTCAAGAGATGTATTCCAACAAGAGAATAAAGTTAAGTATATTATTCCAGCTACGTACTGTTCTTCTTATTCATTAATAAGTCTCATGTTCCAGTACTTCACGCCCGTCTGCATTAGTTTAGCGTGCACTTTCAGCCACTTCGATCTACAAGGTGTTGGCCCAGCTGCCGACACATCAAGTATACTTACAGTGCATTTAAATCGAGCAGTTCACAGGAAGCAACAAAAAGATATGAGTATTCCATGCAACAAAACCAAATTTCTGTTTTTTATGTAACGAAAACAGATATGGTATCATTTACCCCTCCCCGTAATACAGATGAGACCTCAAATGAAGCAGAATATGAGCAACATATTTATAGTACAATTCATAGAGTGCAATACACACCAGAAGGTCGTGATCAGGAACATCAATTCCACGTGATACAGTAATAGCAACAAGGTCGAAATTGCAGTATTGGGTTTTACAAATAGATTAATACTTTTTCCATAGATCATGAATACGACATTTCGTAATGATGTGGAACATGTCATTTTAATGAAAGATTTCCTTACATACCATGATTCAATTTCTTTACAACAATTTTTTATCCTCTGACTCTCTCTCTCTCTCTCTCTCACACACACACACATACACACACATTCTTTTTTTTATTTGTTTGCTATGCTCGACTATCAAAATGGTTCAAATGGCTCTGAGCACTATGGGACTTAACATCTATGGTCATCAGTCCCCTAGAACTTAGAACTACTTAAACCTAACTAACCTAAGGACATCACACAACACCCAGTCATCACGAGGCAGAGAAAATCCCTGACCCCGCCGGGAATCGAACCCGGGAACCCGGGCGCGGGAAGCGAGAACGCTACCGCACGACCACGAGTTGCGGACGCTCGACTATCGACGAGGCACGAAAACATCCGTGAACATCTCGGTCCGGCACATAGTTTCAATATGCCAGGAAGTTTCATATCAGCGCACACTCCGCTGCAGAGTGAAAACCTCATCCTGGAAACATCATCCAGGCTGTGGCTAACCCATGTCCCCGCAATATCCTTTCTTTCAGGAGTGCTAATTCTGTAAGGTTCGCAGGAGAGCTTCTGTAAAGTTTGGAAGGTAGGAAACGAGGTACTCGCAGAAGTAAAGCTGTGAGGAAGAGGTGGGAGTCGTGCTTGAGCAGCTCAGTTGGTAGTAGTCTGCTTCAGGCGGTGGCGCGGCACGGACCTGCTGTCCCGGTCGCGGGCGCGCGTGGACGAGGAAGTGTTTACACCGCCGGTACTCGCGCGTATTGTTGTCTTACTCGATCGCCATGGCACACAATTTTCGAAAGACTACGCTCCAATATACGTTCGACAACGAATTTGCCAGACCAAAAGCTTTCGAAATAGAGCGTTTTTTGAGGGACGAAGTTCGTTTACCTGCTGCAGACATAATTGGAATCCACCTGTCCATTGTAAGCAGTACAATGTACGTAAAGATGACCGATGAAGCTGCGTTTGAAAGAACTCTCTCCGCTGCTCAAAGAGGATTTAAATTTCGACACTCTGATGGCCATATCAGCGATGTAACAGTAGCTCCTTCAGGATTGGGTGTGAGGGTCATTCGGATCTTTGAATTGCCGTTTGAGGTGCCAGAATCGATGGTTACTGAATCGCTGCGACCATATGGAACGATACTTAGTCATACGCCTGAACGCTGGGCAAGTTTTAGCACCTATCCTGTGCTAAACGGCGTCGGACAGCTACGGATCGTCCTTACTAAACATATCCCTTCTTATTTATACATTGGAGGATGTCGAGCTATTGTGATTTACGATGGCCAGCCACGCACCTTTTCTGGCTGTGGTGGAGAAGGACATATCCGCTCGGAGTTCATCCACCGCCGCGTCGTGCAACTGCCACATGGAGAAGCGTCACAGCGAGAAGTTCCCACGCAACTGCCGATGACGTACGTGTCGGTGGCCCGCCGGGAGGTGTTGCCACGTTCGGAGCGTGACAAGGACGTGTTTATGCAAGAGCACACCGAGTTACGGGAGCATGGAGGTGACTCGGAGAATGTCCCTACACCCACGTCACGTCAGTTGAGGGAGGGACCTTCCGAAAACTCACATGTAGCACGCGGCGTGGAAGCAGAGGTCGAGACAGTGGCGCCGGCAACGGACCAACGAACGATCGACGAACACAGTGAGGCAACAGAGGGCAGGGCACGCAAACAGCGATCGCCGAAGCGTCGCTAAAAGCGTCGCCATAGTTCGGGGACACGGAAGGTATCCTAGCCGAAGAACTGTCTGACACAGAACACGTGCCTTTAGAGGACGCTGACAGGATTCCGTCAGATGGTGACCGGGTGTCCTGCCTTTCAGATGGTCCCTCTTCATTGACACCGACTGATCCCGCGCTGCCGACGAAGGAGTCAGGGACACCAATGTCCCGGCATTCAAGTCGAAATACATCAGAGGACGTTTCTCGGATGGATGACCGCTGCGACTGGGCGGAACCAGTCGAAGACATACAGGAATTGCCACCCCCAAATGATGACCACTTACATACAGGATGCACACCACGGATCGTCAACAACGGAGGGCAACCCGTTGGCGGGCACCCCTCTGAGCACGAATAGTGGACTAAAGCCCTTGGAGATCTCAATGACATGACACGAGCATGACAACGACAACGAAACAAGGATATAAGGTGCGCACAGTGAACATTAACACCGCACGTTCGCTTGCAAAGATGCAACTTCTCCGGGACATGATTTACGCCACAGACGTTGATATTCTGCTGATGCAGGAAACCTGCAATGCTGCTTTTCTCGACGTGCATGGATACAACACTTATCTAGCGCCGACTCCAGATGGAGGACGTGGCACAGCGATACTAGTCCGGGAAGGGATTCCGATGCGTGACCTCGATTATCTTCCTTCGGCCCGGGGTTTGGCTATGACCGTGAACGGCATTCGTATCGTCAACATCTATGCACCCTCCGGATCTGACAATCGACAGGCGCGTGCACGATTCTACTCGGAGGAGATTGCCCCCCTATTCCATGGGAGGTATGACCACATCTTGGTAGGGGGGGGATTTTAACTGTGTACTCACACCGAAGGATCAAACTCCTCATTTCAGCTCCTGCCACGCATTGAACACGATCTGCCGGGATATGGCCCTAATGCACACGTGGGAAAAGATCCATAGGCAGCGAGAGGGCTACACGTATTTTACTAGCCACTCGGCGAGCAGGCTGGATCGGATTTATGTTTCTCACGGATTAAGAGATCACGTGTTGGCGCTGAACGTTGGCCCACAGCTATTACGGATCACCTTGCATATTTCTGCACGTTAACCCTCCCACGGCAGCGGGTCTGGCGGAGTCGTAGGTCCTGGAATCTTAATTCATCCTTATTGGTGGATCTCGCATGTCGCCAGCGGATCGAAGAAACATGGCAGACTTGCACTCGCCGTCTGCAGCTGCACCGTACGGTTCTTTCATGGTGGCTGCAGTGTGCAAAACCGGCGATACGAAGAGCTCTCATAACGTATGGCAAGGAAAAAGCAAAATGGCTCCGAGATACACTTGATTATTACTACATGGTGCTTCGCGACCTGTCCTCCAGGGCCCCATCGCCCGAGCGTCAAGCGGAAGTGCATCGCATTCAGGCCTGCATTTTATCGATCACGAGACGTCGACTGGAGGGACTTTCGATCCGTGCTCGGTGCTTGGACAACGTCGTTGGAGAACGTATTAGCATTCATCATGTGTCCAAGGGACATGCGAGTAATCGCCTATCCCTAATCACAGTGCTCCATGATGACGATGGTCGGCCCTTGACGTCACAACAGAACATTGCTGCTGAGTTTCTGAAGCGTTACCGCCTCCTTTTCACTGGGACGCCGACGGACAATCGGACTGGAAAAGAAATTTTTTGACAGATGCAAACGGAGGTGGATGGTTCGGATGCAGAGGCGCTATTGGAACCCCTAACGGAAGATGACATCCGGGGCGCACTCGCGAAGGGTGCGGTGCATAAATCCCCTGGGCCAGATGGGTTGACACTCGAATTTTATCGCGAATTTGCGGATTTAATGATATCCCAGTTGGTATTGATGTATAATGAGTTATTGAGCCCTGACACGGACGTTCCGTCGCAGTTAATGGCGGGACTGCTTATACCAATACCGAAGTCGACAGCGAGTGTCAGCCCCCATCAATTTAGACCGCTCACGATGCTCAATACTGACTATAAGATCTTCGCGCGGATATTGACGGCAAGGCTCAAGATTGTAATATCCAAGACAATACCACCAGACCAGGCTTGTCTAGGGGTTCGGAGCAACATACATTCTATCCTCGACGAATACCGTGACGTAATTTCCCTGACGGAAGCTTGTCGCATGCGAGCGGCGTTCGTATCGGTGGATTTTGATCGTGCCTTTGACAGGATCAACCATGATTTCCTTAACTCGACTATGCGACGCATGACGATACCACAGGATTTTATTACCGTCCTCATGCGCCTCCTTCGCGGCGCTTCTTCGACGGTGAGAGTCAATGGCAGGGAGGTAGGAACGATTCCTGTTTGCAGCTCAGTTAGGCAAGGATGTCCCTTGTCGATGATACTGTTTACAATAGTGCTCGAACCATTGATGCAGACTCTTAGATGGACTCTAACAGGCGTCCGACTCTGTGCGAGCTCCTTCACGTGTCGTGCATATGCCGACGACTTGATGATACTCGTCCGGTCGGAGAACGAAGTAAGTAAGATGGTTACCCTTCTTACTACGTACGGAGTAGCTGCGGGAAGCAAGGTCAACATGAATAAAACAAAGATCATGCACATCGATCGAGGGCTGGACGCTCTGCACAGTCCGTTTACGACGGTGGACATCTTGCGATTCTTAGGTGTATTGTTCACCCGATCGCTACGGCAATCAGCGGCGGCGAGCTATCGACGTCTCCTCCAGCACGTCCGACTGCACATACGCAACAATTCACTCCGAACGCACGACCTGCTCCAAAGGGTGGACTACACTAATGTTCACCTGGCCTCGCGATTGCCACACCTGGCACAGGTACTGCCAGTGCCACATGGTATTGCTGACAGATTGATGGTAGCCTTTGGATACTATGTCAGCCTAGGAATGTTGTTTAAGATCAAATACAAGACTTTAACTCTCCCACACCATTCTGGAGAACTTAACCTCACGGATGTGTGGAACAAGGCTCTAGCTCTATACCTGCGAGCGACGCTTCGAACTTGGAACCAACGGCAACACGCCATCACGTCGGCCATCCTGGATGTGCTTCTTCCCACGTCCTTTGAACCACCGGTGGCGGTAGGCACAATCTCGCCCTCGTTGTCTCACATCGCGCGATTTTTTGTTGACTTTAGTTATGTTCAGTTACAGATACCTTCTACAAGAATCCCCACTACCCGTGAGATATATCGATACTTGCGGCGTCATCATGGCAGCAATGTTGTCGAACTTGAATACCCAACACGAAACTGGCGGCAGATTTGGCGAGCTGTCCATACACCTCTCCTCACCACAGCAGCGCGATCGTCATGGTATACATTAATCAACCGCAAGACAATCAACCGCCACCGACTGTACGACATTCGCATGGTAGATTCTCCGCTCTGCCTTATATGTGGCATGCAGGACACCGACGAACATTCTCTGCAGTGCGGTGAGGCAAAGGATATTTGGCGGCTGAGGCAACGCATCATGGCCCTCCTCCGACGCACCGACGAATCCACGATCACGACGGACGCTTTATTTTTCCCCGACGCTGTCTTTTTCCCCTCACAAAAAACATCGGCAATCCGATGGATTGGAGGACACGCATCGCACTACGTGCTCTCGCGGACCTTGATATCGGGCATGGACTATTGGCAGTATGTACTAGAACAACACGAGATCATCCGACGCCACTCTAAATATAAAACGCATTTTGAGAACTTTCTAGGCAGCATGTTTCATAACCCCCCGAAGCGGTGGGGAGTCCCAGGTTTACGTTGTTTCGAGGGATAGGATGTACTCCCAGTGAAGTGACGAGGATGTCACTTCGGCCCTATATTTCTTTCCCTTCTTTTTTATATATGATTTTTCTTTTGGGACATTAAAATCAAATGAATAAATAAAATTTTATTGTTACTAATAAAAAAATTAAAAAAAGTGGTACCGTGGAGATTTTTTCCCCACTAGTGGAGTGGGTGTTGTCCTGTCATTATCATCAGTCTTGCAAGTCGCCTAATGTGGCGTCGCCTCTATAAAAAAAAAAAAAAAAAAAAAAAAAAGGTTGGTAGAGCACTTGCCCGCGAAAGGCCCCGAGTTCGAGGAGTTCGAGTCTCGGTCCGGCACACAGTTTTAATCTGCCAGGAAGTTTCATCCGTGAATGTGTTTCTTAGTTTTGAGCACACTTAAGAAAGAGATATAAAAACAACTATGAGCGTTCCTGCTTTATGATGATTAGTTTGCAGTCAGTTCTGAGTATTATTAGTAACTACGCTTCATTCCCTAAACCTAGTTACAGAAATGCGAATAAGACGCATTACGTATTCTAGGCCGTGACAGCCACGTCTTTGAGACGCCAGCTATGGTCACTTCCCAGCCCGCTGTAGGATCACATCGGTTCGTCTTCTTCCTGCTGGTATTGTAACTGAGATTTGGTTACAAGGCAATGTATGTTTAACAACTCTGTGATCGACGAGTTACTTCCTGGTGTGCACGTAATTGAGCCTCAAAGTTCACTTGATTTTCCTGTCATTCCCATTGAATAATATGAGTTATAACCGCTTGAGATTTGACAAAAGATTGTAAATTTACGGTTTTCAGGTCAGGAATGTCGTTGCATGTGGAAATCGCAACTAATCTCGTCCTTTAAATAGCGGTTTACGAGTTCTACTTACTATTGGCCTTGTAAGAGAAAGCTGAGACACGTACCACTCCGCTAGCTCTGTGGTAACATGCTGACATGTGAAAAACCTGTTATGGCTCGCGATTCCAGCCTAGCTGACTGTAACGCTTTTATGCCTTCTGTGAAAGAGCTACAAGCAGTCAGATCAAACATCAATAAGGAAATCGCAAGAAAATGCTTTCGGCTCATAGTGCAATGGTGAAAACTTACAATGCTGCAGAACAGATGACGCCTATTTCCGCTGCTGACAAGCAAATTTTGGGTTTCTAGGAACACATAACTTTTTTATGAAATGCCACATTTGCATACCTCTTGAGTATGACACAGCATACCAATTAAACACAGACCCAATCGAAATCTAAGTGAGTAGTAGTTTACTAATTCGTGCTGACAGAGGCACATTTGTGTAGAGATACTCAGTTTTACTAAAACAGACATTCGTTATAAGGCTATCGTGGGTAGTTTTATTTCATTTCTTATATTACAGTGCACAATTTTCGTAAGGATTCTCTTAAGGTTGTTAAAACAATACTAAGCAAGAGAGAGAAATTAGTCATCAACGATACATGTGAATTCTTTGATGTTATCTATAACAGTCTGACAATGCACTTGCAGATTATTAATTACCTGCATGTAGAAAATTTGTTCTGAGTTAAAGCTGTCAAACAAGGTTTGAAGAAGAATAAAATGCCACTACCACACGACAGCTAATGTAGAAAATACTTTTCTGACGATGCGCTCTCCCCATACATAATACAAAAGTTTCGCGATGCATCTGCTACATGGCAATCTATTAAACCTCGAAAGAAAATAATGTCGCAGAAGTTAGCCCTTTTTCCACATGCGACTGTTTTGGGTTGAGAAGCGAAGGGAATTATGTTCGAAGTTCCATTAGCTTGATAACTTTAACAGACAGCAGAATTGCAAACCACTACAGAGTGCCTGTGTGTCAGAATTCTCATCCTGTGTGGCGCAACGGCGCTACGATAGAAAAATGAGTCTTAGAGAAGAGGATTTGGTGGTCTGTTGAACTGGTGATAGGTTCATATACCTATGGTCCGGAATCGATTCGAACATCTGCGGATGATTTTTGATAGGGAGAAACATATTCTATTCTCTTCTGACTACGCCAAGTGAAGAAGGTATAACGGCATTGTGGTCTGAAATTCACATTAAACATGATATTCCTTCTGTGCCAAGTAGACGTTGGGTTGAACCACAATAAAGTCAGGAGTGGCGACATGTAGAAACTGTATCATCAGTAACCTTTCTTATACTAGTTATTTATTTCTAGTGACGAAACAAACGCTATGTAGGGTCACAGGACACTTATTCCATCTTTTATTTGAGCTTCTGTATGTCAATAAAATTGGTTCAGAACTGGGAATGCAACTAAGATCGCCCTTAATGTGGAATTTGATCCCTTCGTGGCGATACAGCTCGACCACAATTTGTAGTACGTTCAAAACTGCAGATTCCTCAACATCTCCACATATTACTGTCCCGGCAGTAGAGTTTTCATGATGTATTATCAAGTTTTAGCATGAGAACACCTATCTGCTGGAGGATGATAATTTTGATTTTTAATGTATTTTTATTCGTTGTCAACACTAACGATATCTGACGTTTTTGACTCCCAGTGAGACACAGAACTGTTTGCGAGATCACCGTAAGTTCAAGGATGTTATTCCGAGGTGAAGGTTGAGAAAAATTCGGTAGCTGACGTCTCTTTGTGTGTAGTCAACAACGATGTGTGTCGGGTTCGATTCCCAGTCAGCACTAAGCTCTTCGTCATATTATTTCTAGTTCAAACATGCTCACATGTCGCTGCTGGAGTAACAACCCCATATTTAACGTTCGTTTTCTCTAGAATATAACAGCAATAGGTGCCGGGTTGGATTTCTGGGAAGGAAAAAATTAATGTTTCGTCTCGTAATTTCAGTTAAAACATCTAGCTACTGCCGAGAAAAACCGATATGTCACAGTTGATGATGTTTCGATAACAGTCCGATTAGGTTCTGAGTTCGAATCCCTGTGCAACACAAAGCTTTACCTCACTGCATTTCAAGTAAGTTACTTGTGAAGAAGCAATATTAGGTATCTCTCATATTTCGTTAACGGAGACAATATATTCTGGGTAGGAATTCGCGTCCGTTAAAAACGTTTACATTATGCAATTTAAAGTTGATATTTGCTAACTGATACTGTCTAAAATCGAGGTATAACACTCTCTGTATGCCTAGTCAGGAATGACTGTTAGTTTCCGTCAGTCACGAAATCTTTGCTTAGTCTGCATGACCGGGGTTTGAATCCATATGCTGAACAAGACGGTTCGTCGTGTCATTTGAAGTTGATACATATTCTCAACTAGCTGCTAGTGAATAACATAAATTTTTTATGTAATTTTGTGTTAAATAATAAGTACGGTATGTTACTTTAAAGAGGAAACCATGAATACGACGAACTTACTACGTGCATTACCCATCTGACGTATTAATGAGAATGGTAACATTTCAGGTATTTCAAGTATGACATAAATGTGAGCTTACAAGCCTTAAGGACAGTCTTATCTGTGATAAGGTGTTCCCTTATATTTGTAGTATCGTGGTATTACTCTACATCTTGAGTTATTGCGATACAGAGCAATGCTTTCTGGTGGTGACTTGTTGGAACCATTTTCAATAGTCAAACGACTGTACTGAGGAGCGCGTTGAGGTCCTGCTAGACAGCTGAGTTATGCCAGATGCATGCGAATCAGGGGAAATGCAATTCCGGTCGTTCGGATGCTTTTGAGCATGACTGTACCTAGGGTAAGTCCATGGCGCTTGCAGACTGGTAACCTCATCGATACTCTCCAGTTCCAGATGGCCTACTGTGAGGCACAAGAGCGTAAGACTAGTGGCGAAAGAGCAGCAGCAAAGCCGGCCTGCAGTCGTCTGGGTTTCTCGTCATGGTTCCGGTCACTACAGGTATAATCTTAAAAACCTCAATAAAGTTGGTTCGGTGCCAGCGGAGGTTATGCTGACTGGTGGGTCTTAGAGGCACCATTTGCTGCTTTGTTCATGTACGTGACAATGACACATTCCCTAAGATCACACCATGGGAGGGAAAAATATAGGTGAGCTGAAAAATTGTGAGGACCCTTTTATATTTCTGACCATGTTCATATTTCGTCGAATGGTTTTAAATGGTCCTCAGTGGACCCAGCCAGTACATGACAGCAAAAATTAGGTCGCACTGCGCCTCAGACGCGTGCGATCACGTTGGATGGGGTGCCGCCTATAATTCGCTTAGAGAAGTGTTGAAACGCAGTGTCAGAGTTTGTCAAAAACGTCTTGTTATTGCCCAGCACACTGCGAACTGTCGTTTTCGACAGTCCGAGGAAAGGAATTGTTTCATTAACTGAGGACTTCACGTGACGAATCTGAGCGGTGGAGTGAGCAAATAATGCAGACCATGAGGTAATAAAGTTAATACTGGTGGTAATTGTACTAGTGCTTCTGCTGCCTCTAGTAATGATAACAATAATAATAATAATAATCATGATCATAATGACTGTAATAACAATAACTATAGTGGTGTATACACTGAAGAGCCAAAGGAACTGGTGCACCTCCCGCGAGCAGGCAGAAGTGCCGCAACACGACGCGGCTTGGACTCGACTTCTTGAAACCTGCAGAGCTGTCCACAAACCAGTGAGAGTACGAGGGAGTGGATATCTGAACAGCACGTTGCACGG
The DNA here is from genome assembly GCF_023898315.1 of Schistocerca nitens. Taxonomy (NCBI): domain Eukaryota; kingdom Metazoa; phylum Arthropoda; class Insecta; order Orthoptera; family Acrididae; genus Schistocerca; species Schistocerca nitens. Next base: position 332,678,061 of record NC_064621.1, read on the forward strand.
CATCCCAGATGTGCTTAATAATGTTCAGTCTGGGGAGCGTTTAATTCAGAATAATGTTTCTGGAGCCACTCGGTAGCAATTCTAGACGTATGGGGTATGTCAGTGTCCTGCTAGAACTGCCCAAGTCCGTCGGAATGCACAATGGACGTGAATGAATCCAGATGATAAGACAGGATACTTACGTACGTCTACCTGTCAGAGTCATACGTCTAGAATAAGACGTATTAGGGGTCCCATATTACTTCAGCTGCACGCGTCCCACGCCATTACAGTCTCCACCAGCTTGAACAGTCCCCTGCTTACATGCAGAGTCCATGGATTCATGAGATTGTCTCCATACCTGTATACGTCCATCCTCTCGATAGAATTTGAAACGAGAGTCATCCGACCAGGCAACATGTTTCCAGTCATGAACAGTCCAATATCGATGTTTTAGGGTCCAGGCGAGGCATAAGGCATTTTGCCGTGCAGTCGTCAAGGGTACACGAGTGGTCCTTTGGCTCCTAAAGCCCATATCGATAATGTTTCGTTGAACGGTTAGGACGCTGACACTTGTTGAGGGCCCAGAATTCCATCTGGTATTTTGCGGGGAGCCAATGTTTTACTTAATTTATGGCCAACTTTGTCCTTGAAAACATGTTAAAGACAAAAAGTGGAAGTATGTTTTTCGTAATTATACACCAATTTACATTCATTGTGTAAGTCATTATACATCTTTTGAAAATTTATATAGTCTTAATATATGCAATTTCTGTTTTTAGCAAATACTTGAATATCGCATAAAAGGCTGTAACCTGGGTTGTACTTATATAAACTATAAAACTGTCAAATGGTGGTGTGCTCCTTTGAGAAACATATTAGTGTCATACATGAACCCTGATTCTAGGGAGAAATTTCTGAGAATATACGTTTTGAGCACAGCATTATATGGTAGTGAAACATGGACTGTGGGAAAATCGGAGGACAAGAGACTCGTAGCGTTTGAGATGTGGTGCTACAGACGAGTGTTGAAAAATGGTTCAAATGGCTCTGAGCACTATGGGACTTAACATCTATGGTCATCAGTCCCCTAGAACTTAGAACTACTTAAACCTAACCAACCTAAGGACAGCACACAACACCCAGCCATCACGAGGCAGAGAAAATCCCTGACCCCGCCGGGAATCGAACCCGGGAACCCGGGCGTGGGAAGCGAGAACGCTACCGCACGACCACGAGATGCGGGCAAGTGTTGAAAATTAGGTGGATTGGTAAGGTAACGAATAATGAGGTCCTCCGCTAAATCGGCGAGGAAGGAAATGGAAAACAATGACTGGATGGTAGGACATCAATTAAGACGTGAGGGAATAACTTCTATGGTAATAGAGGGAGGTGTAGAGGGTAAAAATTGTAGAGGAAGACAATGATTGGAATACATCTAGCAAATAACTGAGAATGCATGTTGCAAGTGCTACTCCGAGATGAAGAGACTAGTACGGGAGAAGAATTCGCGGCGGGCCGCATAAAAAAAATTAAAATAAAAAATGTAATGTTTACTCACATTGACGCTTCAGACACCCAAATCATTTTAACACTACAAGAGGCGTTCAGTAAGTAATGCAACATTTTTATTCTGACAGCCGGCTAGTTTTATCCAGAATTCCTATACACCATATTATTCCCCGCTTTTTTGGCTACAAAACGATATTTGCCAACATAATCCCTGTTCAATGAAACGGCCTTATGACACGTTACTGGGTGGACCTGTATTCCCTCATGATATTACTCTACAGGACGACGTCAGAGCCAACGTCTTGCTGCATCAGTAACGTTTCCATCATCCATGTACAGCAGTTCCGCACAGATGGGCCTTCGTTGCTGTTTAGGAGGCGAGAAATATTGCAGGCACAGACGTTTGACTATCCCAACTGGTGGACAAGTGTGTCAGCCGTACCAACATACCAACACAGACGTCCAGTTGCGCAGCGAGGTATCTGATTATGACGCATCGATCACCTCGAATGAGAGCGTCTGCATGTTCCAACATTATAGGAGTCATGGTTGTGGGCGACCGGCCGGCACGTGAGAGATCGGAAAGGTTTGCACTTCCTTGTGGCGATGATAAAGGACTTCTCGCCCAATAACTCACCCTGCCAGGTCTCCATAGACATTCCGCAAGCGTCTATAAATATCTGCGATGGTCCTGTCTTCCGCCAAAAGAAACTTAATGACCACTCTCTGCTTCAAACGCACCTCGGTTACAAACGCCGTTTGAAAGTGACATATAGAGTCATCACTTATGGGAACTTCATGGAACTATAGGGGCCGAAACGGGAATATTCCACGATGCCCCACAACGAGTTCCACATTTTTTCTACCAAAACTGACTGAGAAAAAAATACGTTCAATCACTTATTCAACGCTCCTCTTACTAGCCATATTAAAATTGTTATGCCTTAGGTAACTATGATGCAAAAACGATAATGTATGTGTGAAACTCTGGTCCGATGTAAGAGAGAGCTTGAAGACCCTAATCATACCAGCTTAAATAAATAAACACTCATGTCGTTTCTGTGGTACGTTAACTGCACATCATCGTAAATAGGGGTATATTCCATGTAATATAGTGAGGGTACCACAGTCACCATATTAAGTCGTTAGAATAATGCATCTGTGACGACGAAAGGGGGAATAAAAGAAACCGAGCGTAGCTTAACTTGAAACCTTTTACGTGAAGGGTACGGGGATTGACCTTTCAGGTTCAAAGATCACCGGCATAAAGTTTTCTGTGAGGTTACAGCGTACTGTATAAAGACGAAAACAGCGTATTCCATTTGCTGAAGAGTATTTTGAATCATCCTGGAACCGGGACCAACTTAGCGCAATTTTTGAAGTAATACTGCCTCTTTCGCGTGTTTCCAGTGTAAATGCAAAAATATGACATGTTGTCTTTCATTCGCGTCGCTGCAATTTCCAACGACGAATTCTTATACCGTTAAGTGTACATCCACTTTAGATTATGTTTATTAGTCAACTGAGATACTGCATAAAAGTCTGAATAGCACGTAATGAAAATTTCATTTCACGTGAAATAAATGACTTCCATATTTTGACGTAAGTAAGCTGTACTGATAGCAGTTTCAACACAGTTCAGAATACATTGCCTATATTTTATTCACGTTAGTGTCGTACTTGCAAGAACCCACGGCATATTTTACCACAGTTACAGCTCGTAGCTTACTCCGGAAACCTGTTTCAGCTCTCTTACGAAAAAAAAGAATGTTGTTTTACTGAGTGGCGCCAGTGCTGGATTCATTAGCGGCGTTAGCGTCTTCGTGCGTGACTGCAGCGCTCGACATTCGGACGTGTTTCAACTGCCCCAGTTAACGCTTACATTCAAAATCTAACAGTGTACACCAGGTTCCAAAACAATTTTGCTTGAAAAATCAGTCCTTTGTTCGTACACGGGCTGGCGCAAAAGCAGCTGCGACGAACAGAGCGATAACGTCAGGAATAATGGGAAACGATGGTGCTAATTAAAGTGATACTTTTCTTCCCCGGGAACGACTCTGTGTTTGCTAATCTCCATATCGTAAATAAAACCAACAACCTCATACACAGGTAACAAATCTTGGAGGGTAGTATAAGACCAATTTAGTCCACCAAGCTCTTCACGTGCTGTACAATCAGTTCCGTATTTAATTCAATCGCTCTTGGATGCTAGAATGCTTTGCGCTTTTTATCAGTTGTACATGCACTAGATTATACTCGAAACAAGCGCAATAAAATTACTTAACAAAATAATCACACGTGTGCATTGTAGGAAACTGTGAACCAAATAACGATCCCAACTGAATCTTTAGTTGCTGGCCGGTGTGGACGAGCGGTTCTAGGCGCTTCAGTCTGGAACCGTGCAATCTCTACAGTCGCAGGTTCGAATCCTGCCTCGGCCATGGATGTGTGTAATGCCCTTAGGTTAGTTAGGTTTAAGTAGTTCTAAGTTCTAGGGGACTGATGACGTCAGATGTTAAATCCTATAGTGCTCAGAGCCATTTGTACATTTTTTTTTTTTTTTTAAATCTTTAGTTCTGCAGCGGAGTGTGCCATACTTTCAAACTGTGTGCCAGACTTTCTCTATTGCGGAAAATGTTCCAAAGGACTGAACTATGTCACTGTCCCACTCTCACTGTTTTAATTTCTCCTGTACAGCTATCTTACGTTCCCAACTGTACAGCCATTCTTCTGCATACTTTGCAGGACTAACACCCTTTGAGCCGGCCGCTGGTGGCCGAGCAGTTCTGGCGCTACAGTCCGGAACCGCACGACCGCTACGGTCGCAGGTTCGAATCCTGCCTCGGGCGTGGATGTGTGTGTTGTCCTTAGGTTAGTTAGGTTTAAGTAGTTCTAAGTTCTAGGGGACTTATGACCTCAGCAGTTGAGTCCCATAGTGCTCAGAGCCATTTGAACCATTTTGAACTAATACCCTTTGAAGATGGTCAGTCAGTTTCTCTGTCGTACTTATTGTAAGTTATCATGTACATCCGAATGATTTCTTATGTTAATTACAGAATTGACCCTAACTATAGCCGGCCGTTGTGGCCGGGCGGTTCTAGGCGCTGCAGTCTGGAGCAGGTTCGAATCCTGCCTCGGGCATGGATGTGTGTGATGTCCTTAGGTTAGTTAGGTTTAATTAGTTCTAAGTTCTAGGCGACTGATGACCTCAGAAGTTAAGTCGCATAGTACTCAGAGTCATTTGAACCATTTGAACCTATCTACAACAACAAAATTTCAGAGATTTCATAGGAACATTTTCTGAATATTTTTTTTATCAGGGACTCGTGATCTTCAGCGGTTCTTCACAGTGAAGTAACTCTGAATTATTCGTTTCCTTACCGCAGCTGTAAACAGGGTGATTCACGAAGATATGGAGATATTTTAATACTCTACTCTACAAGTAAAACTAAAGGAAAAACTTCGTATAAACATAGGTCAGCAGATGTTTAGTCACTGAGTTACTGCTAGTAAAAGATTTTGCCTGAAATTTGTTAAGGAGTTACGGCTAATAAAAGATTTTGCCTGAAATTTAGCAACTTCGCTAATATGAAGCAATCGTAAAACCTTACGAGGTTAAAGTAAAGCACGATTTCCATTTATTTTGTACACTGTACATCTTCCATAATACTGAGCTTTGTTTTTTCCTGTTTAACATGAATTCACGTGAGCTATGGTATTAATAAAAGCAGATTATCTGACACATTCTCACACTTTCATTTAGCGTTAGTACCATCATTTTTCCAAAATTAAATTCTCTACAACTTCTGTTGAAAACTTTGTGCAATTGTCTGGAATTTAAAAAACAAATTGGGCCAAGTAGCTGCTAAATTATAAATTTTACGAAAGCACGTCTTTGCTTCTCTGGATGTTCCGGAAAATTACTGCAGATACACGTCTGGGACGTGTTTTGTTGGATCCAGCAGGTCCATAACAACAAAATAACTGGAAATCGTGCTTTACTTTAACCTCTTACAGTTCTGCGATGGCTTCATATTGGCGAAGTTGCTAAACTTCAGGCAAAATCTTTTATTAGCCGTAACTCTGTAACTAAAAATTTGCAGACCTATGTTTACATGAACTTTTTTCTTTAGTTTCACTTGTAGAATAACATACTGAAATATTTTCATAGATTCCTTAATCACCCTGTATATGTGCAGTGAAGAAAAGGCTCTAATATAGAATTATGAAAACGTAAAACACAGAAAGCAGACCGAGACAAAAGTACAGAAGTGGCAATCGTTTCAAAAACAGCTCAGTATAGTGTTCTTGTGCAGGTCTTATATTGCATTCAGAGCATCCATACAAGTAAATGAAACTATATAGTTCATCAGTCCTCCTCATCCATCTATAATGTATGTGCATATGTGCAAACTGAAGTGACGAATGAAAATTTGTACAGAGGCGAACACCATGTTGGTTGAAGCGTGAAAAGGAATCTGGATCGAGGAGGGCAGAGTGGTGGGGAACGCCGTGCAGTTGTGTAAAGCTAGTGTATCAGGGTGATTGTGTGGTTAGCGCATCTGTCCAGTGTTTAAGGCAGCCGGGGTCAAATGCTGGCCTCGGTACAAAGTTTCATTCGTCGCTTCAGTGTGCATACATACAATCCATGCAAGAGGTGCATATCGGCCAACTCTTCGTCAGTTCTATCGATCTATCTATCGCTTGCGCCTTTGTCCCGCATTGTGCGCGGGGTTGGCGCGGTTAAATAGGATTTGGCATGTTAATTTGAAGGGGTGGCCGGATGCCCTTCCTGCCGCCACCCTGTACCCACTGGACGGAATCAGAGTACCCCATCTGTTTGCGTCTAGTGTAAATCATAGAACAGTGCGGATGTATGTCAAATGTCTGTGAGTCGTCTAACTGAGGTGGGACGTGGGGACGAGCCCGGTATTCACCTAGAGAGATGTGGAAAACCGCCTAAAAACCACATCCAGGTTGTCCAGCACACCTGCCCTCGTCGTTAATCCGGAAGACGGATTTGGTCTGGGCCCGGCGCGCCTACCCGAGTCCAGGAAGCAGCGCATTAGCACTCTCAGGTAACCTGGCGGATGGCCAACTCTTTTTCAGTAAACTTCTCCATACTTACTGGATATACGGTGAGTCCGTTTTGCAAACAACTGTGCCACTGTCAGTGAGTATTCTTTATTCAATTCAGTAAAATATGAAATGTTTTAAGTAATAATTATTGTAACCAAATTAGGCCTGAATGCAATTTTTCTCTGTAGTTGTCATTCCCTTGACTGAATACATCTGACATCGACAGAATAGGAGAAAACGATAGAAAATAGAAAACCAAATGTAAAAATTACACAAATTTTAAGAACTTACTACAAGTGGCATGATAACTATCTTCAGATGGGAGAACAAACAAACCAAAAGAAAAATCGCCTTAAGTAACAAAGTTGTGTAAAAACTGATATTGGCTTAATTTTAAAAAGATTTTTACAGGGAATTAACATACCACATGTGGTATTGTAAATGTACTCGTGGTGTACAACATCGATGCATCGTCCATAGCGTTTTTATTTTAAATCTTCTGGTAAAATGTGCTACGTATAGTGTAAGACAAATGTAACGGCAAATATACTGTACTATGTGTTGGGAAACAAACAAGAATAAGAAGTAATTATTTAGAGGAAAGGTTGGTTCGTTCACTATACCGCGCTATTTGCAACAGCTCAAAAATGGTTCAAATGGCTCTGAGCACTATGGGACTCAACTGCTGAGGTCATTAGACCCCTAGAACTTAGAACTAGTTAAACCAAACTAACCTAAAGAACATCACAAACATCCATGCCCGAGGCAGGATTCGAACCTGCGACCGTAGCGGTCTTGCGGTTCCAGACTGCAGCGCCTTTAACCGCACGGCCACTTCGGCCGGCTTTGCAACAGCAATTGAAACAAAATGCCTGTACAGAGTTATACAAATCTTGATACATTAAAACGTCTATGTAATTATTTTCGTACATTTAGTGACTGTAAGTAAAGATTTACTTCTGAAAAGGAAGAAGTAAGAAACAAATGTTTGGTTGTAGTTAACAGAGCATAAAATTAAAATGCTTATTGAAAGCAGTAAACTATTCGCAGTGAAACATACCATGAAACTCAAAAGTAAAACGTAAAATTTATTAACAACATCGTCACACTGGATAACACTTTCAGACAATGTAGAATACGTACACTGTACACCACCATGTACTCATTGTTATGGCAATACTGACCGTCGTGTTTACACGCAAACGACAAGTTAACAGTTACAGAAAGTGACGGTAGTTGGCGTTTTGGTATATAAGCGAAAATTGTGAGAAAAGATCTTTCATTTCCTTCTTTTGTAAGACAGAGAGTAAGTAAACTAAAATTGCGTTAATGCATACTGCAAATATACTGCATGTATAAAGAATATGAAACTACATTACAAAGTATGTGATTTAACAAAATTACAAATGTCGTGTGACTAAAATAGACAAAGTAAACAAATGCTGTAATTTCCTACACGGCATAATTCACTGTCATTCACTAGGAAAACAATATGAATTACTAAATTTATTCGCCATAACATATCATGGAACAATTAATATGTTGTTGTGGGCGTCAGTCCAGATACTGGTTTGATGCAGCTCTCCGTGCAACCCTATCCTGTGCAAGCTTCTTCATCTCCAAGTCCCTACTGCATCCTACATCCTTCTGAATCTGTTCAGTGTATTCATCTCTTGCTCTCCCTCTACAATTTTTACCCTTCACACTGCTCTCTGGTACTAAACTGGTGGTCTCTTGATGTCTCAGAACATGACCTACTAACCGATCCCTTCTTCTAGTCAAGTTGTGCAACAAATTTCTCTTCTCCCCAGTTCTATTCAGTACCTCCTCATTACTTACGCGATCTATCCATCTAATCTTCAGCACAATTAATTAAAAAAAGCACTCCGTCTTCAGGCCACAAGTGGCCCATCGGGACCATCCGACCGCAGTGTCATCCTAAGCTGAGGATGCGGACAGGAGGGGCGTGTGGTCAGCACACCGCTCTCCCAGTCGTTGTGACGGTTTTCTGTGACCGGAGCCGCTACTATTCGGTCGAGTAGCTCCTCAATTGGCATCACGAGCCTGAGTGCACCCCGAAAAATGGCAACAGCGCATGGCGGCCCGGATGGTCAGCCATCCAAATGCCGGCCACGTCTGACAGCGCTTAGCTTCGGTGATCTGACGGGAACCGGTGCCTCCATTGCAGCAAGGCCGTTGCCCACAATTAATAACGTATATTTAAAATTACCTGCAGCTGATGAGGCCGCGCGCCATCTCGTGGGAACTGAAACAGGCAGAGCCTTAGCCGAGTTTGCAGGGGCCGCTAGATGGATGTTGATGATACTATAGCCCACGGTCTGTGGGCTGCTGCCGACGTCTTGCGTCTCTTACGATGACTGCCGCAAGTTAGACTACTTCATTATATATATTAAAACAATAGTTTCGAGTAAATTCAGGTTTTTCGTTTAATATACGTTTTGGCGCGAACTTCTTATTGCAATAAATTTCCAGTTCCTGCAACAAATCTAACCTTCTTCCCTTGGGCGCATTGTGTAATACTTTCATTTCGCGTGTGGTGTCTTGTACTGTATGGTTCATAGTGTTAATGTGCAGACCAAAAACTGTTTATTTTGAGGGTTCGGGTATTGAAAACTGGTAGTCAAGGGAAGGCAGGATTCGGTTACGATTGTGGACAGGGTGGTAATCAGTTACTATTGATTGCCAATTACAGTTACACACAAGTTATTTTAAACCATCAATTCCAGATTCAACAATAAATAAAGATAACACACGTTATTAATGAATGAATAAACAACTGTGTAACTAATTGTGTTTTCAGTGAGTTACAATTTAGCAAATCACCATTATATACAGATACAGCAGATAATGATTTAAAAGCAAGCCACTGTGACCTGGGCAGAATACCTTACACGCCAGGAATGACTATAAATTATGAATTGTTTAAAACTCGCTGCAACTTACAAATTACATGTACTGAAATTTAAAGGCAAATCGACCACAAACACAGCAGAAGGCTTACTGCGTAAAAACAAATGCCAAATTAGAATTTTAAGGCAAGTGACCACAATCACGGTTGAAGGCCTTACACACCAAGAATGGCAATAAATGAAAACAAAAAATTATAAACCTGCTGTAAGACAGCAAATACAATAGCAAAGGTTAATTAAAAAAACAAGCAACTGGTCACCAAAAGGGTGAAATAAGGTGATGGTAAACTTTGTAACACAACCCTTAAGGAGTGGACCGAAGGAGCATTACACTGAAGTACTGGCCATCAGACCTCCTTTTAGAACACACTGTCTTACAAGAATCAAGGGGCCACAGATGGTGCTCCAGAAATCGACCTTTGAGAACGTCCGGCAACAAACACTTCCACGAGCGATGAGACAGGCAGCCAGGAGTTGCATTCACTTCAGAAGATGGTAACTCAGACTAGTGGCAGTCTAATGAATGATAATGTAATCTTGCTAAAGCTATCTGACATCCGAAAACCAAAAGCAATGATGGAACAATACACAAACCCAAGTCACTGGAGAATCGCGAGATATCACAGTGGTGGAGGTTTCTCTACTTGGATTGAAATGCACTCATCTTAAAGCTTGCTGGATCCAGTTTACTGCGAGGTCGTGCACCCTCGTGACCACAACCCTTCCATCTGGTCGTCCATGCATGCCGCCAGCAGTCCCAGCGTGTTCTCACACTGCGCAGACCTGGCTCCTCCTGAGTCCCCAACCGAACTGACCCATCACACAACTGGCAAAACAACGACGTCGCACCAAAAATAGGGCAACAGTTACTACATATCGATAACCGCAGCTGCTGCCACTAGCGGACATGCAACGCTTGCGGGCGCAGTGGTTACCACACTGGACTCGCACTCGGGAGGACGACGGTTCAATCCCGCGTCCGGCCATCCTGATTTAAGTTTTCCGTGATTTCAAATAAATCGCTCCAGGCAAATGCCGGGATGGTTCCTTTGAAAGGGCACGGCCTACTTCCCGCCCCATCCTTCCCTAAACCGATGAGACCGATGACCTCGCAGTTTGGTCTCTTCCCCCAAACAACCCAACCCAACCCAACACCGAGCGAGGTGGCGCAGTGGTTAGCACACTGGACTCGCATTCGGGAGGACGACGGTTCAATCCCGTCTCCGGTCATCCTGATTTAGGTTTTCCGTGATTTCCCTAAATCGTTTCAGGCAAATGCCGGGATGGTTCCTTTGAAAGGGCACGGCCGATTTCCTTCCCAATCCTTCCCCAACCCGAGCTTGCGCTCCGTCTCTAATGACCTCGTTGTCGACGGGACGTTACACACTAACCACCACCACCACCACCCAACCCAACGCTTGCGAAACCGAGTGGCGCCAGTCAACACGAGAAGAAGTCAAACAACTGCAACTATGCCAACTAAAGGATACCGTCTGGCCTACAAACAGCACCAATGCGAGCCGCAGCACGGCTCGTGTATTCCCTTAATTTTTTACAATATTGGGTTTTGTAGGACCCCCTATGCACTTATACATATTGGTAGCCTGTATCTGCAATTGAATTACGTCAGTGTGAGTTTTATTGGCGAATGAACTAACCACGTCAACCATCAACGTGATTTTGTTGGGCAAAAATACTTAGTGACTGTATTCTGCGATTACCTACAGTTCGTTTCGCGGTATTCTTTCTCATCTGCATTGTCTTCTATTGTTGAAATGCACACACAAACACTACGCATATATATCGGAACTTCGCTCCCAAGTAACACTTTATTTACTTTACAAAACACGGTATTAATGTTCCTGTTGTGTGTACTTCCCTCTGCTCCTTTGTGTGCACGTAAGTGCGCGCGCGCGTGCGCGAGCGCGAGCGCTTGTGTGTGTGTATGTTTTTGTGTCTGTGTGTCTATTTATTTGTGTCGTCTTTTCTGTGCAGTTCCTTTAAAACGTTAAATAGTGAGCCAGTGTACATTGTCACTGTTAACGTACAACTACCACTGTCGCAAAAACAAACCCGAGACACAACCGAGGAGTACTGAATGCATGCTTAATAGTGAACAGTAAAGTGTACATCACTGTTGACAGCAGCAATTACCATAGTGAAAAGGCCAAATTTGTTTCCTACCAAAAACCACAGTGCCTAAGAGTCTCTGTATCTGAGACGGTAACAAACTCTTCCCAATGAAAAGACGTATCCATCAGTGCGTCCAGGTTTCATGATGTTCTGAGCTGTGCTGTTAACCGTGGTTTCGACAGCAAAATGGGAACATGGGAGAATAAGAACAAATACAACGGTATTTAAACTCAGTTTTGCAGACCACACTGTAGTACTGGCCTACAACGTGTAACCTCCCCACTATATTTTGTTTCTCCATGAAATTTAGCCCAACTTTACCTCCCACTCTATAAAAACTCTACGTATAGCCAAAAGTGTGTACTCACAAAATGTTAGCCAACTTACGCTTAAGCTTAATTTTGGTTAAACAAAACGTAATTTGAACTATAACTGGTCTGAATATATCTTTCCTTTATATTAAATTCGAAACTGAAGTAAAACAGTTATCTGGTCCTAATCAAAACTTCCAAATACCTTGCGTCTTAACAACATTGTTCCAGAGTTCTCGAAAGCGCAACAGCAAGCCAGCAGTGGCTAAGCTAGGTTTCTGTTTCTAAATAATTATTCAAACTGCTTCACACTACATGGTGCAATGTGATAATCCGTAATGGTAAACAGTGGGATGGGGAGAGAAACTAATCCTGTGATATGATAGTCGAATACAACGATTTTAGAATGATGTGTGTATTCAAAAACTCAAAGTAGAGTTTCGTGTAGTCGTCACACATAACACTGTTCTGAACAATACTATGCTTAACAAAGTGAAGAATGATTTAAAAGAGTTAAATGTTTACAGAGAATTTCTATAAAAGTCAAACAGCTTGATCAGTTAGTATGTTAATGCATATCCATGGAGAAGAAATAAAAACTTTGAGGTTCGCCGATGACATTGCAATTCTGTCAGAGACAGCAAAGGACCTGGAAGAGCAGGTGAACGGAATGGACAGTGTCTTGAAAGGAGGATATAAGATGAACATCAACAAAAGCAAATGATGATAATGGAATGTAGTCGAATTAAATTGGGTGATGCTGAGGGTATTAGATTAGGAAATGAGACGCTTAAAGTAGTAAATGAGTTTTGCTATTTGGGGAGAAAAATAACGAATGGTGGTCGAATTAGAGAGGATATAAAATGTAGACTGGCAATGGCAAGGAAAGCGTTTCTGAAGAAGAGAAATTTGTTAACATCGAGTATAGATTTAAGTGTCAGGAAGTCATTTCTCAAAGTATTTATATTCAGCGTAGCCATGTATGGAAGTGAAACGTGGACGATAAATAGTTTAGACAAAAAGAGAGAAGAAGGTTTCGAAATGTGGTGCTGCAGAAGGATGCTGAAGATTAGATGGGTAGATCACATAACTAATGAGGAGGTACTGAATAGAATTGAGGAGAAGAGAAATTTGTGGCACAACTTGACTAGAAGCAGAGATCGATTGGCAGGACATATTCTGACGCATCAAGTACTAAAGCACTCCGTCTTCAGGCCACGAGTGGCCTACTGGGACCACCCGACCGCCGTGTCATCCTCAGAGGAGGATGCGGTTAGGAGGGGCATGGGGTCAGCACACCACTCTCCCGGTCATTATGATAGTATTCTTGACCGAAGCCGATACTATTCGGTCGAGTAGCTCCTCAATTGGCATCACGAGGCTGAGTGCACCCCAAAAAATGGCAACAGCGCATGGCGGCTGCATGGTCATCCACCCAAGTGCCGGCCACACCCAACAGCGCTTAACACTTCAACTAAGAATGTATCAGACGACGCATAGGCAAAGACTGTGCCACAACATGACCAAAGGTTGTTTAACAGTAACGTAACATGCTCTCTCTCTCTCTCTCTCTGTGTGTCTAACGCACACATTGATAGCGTACAAAAATCAAAATGACATGCCCTCCTTACAAACGTTGATAAACTCTATACTACTGATCATGCCTACAAATCTCTACAACTAGTGTCAATATAAACCTTTCCAAAAGTAAAATAGTATCTAATATGAATCAGAACAGCAAACGATTGATTTGACAATGCCCCGCTGGAAAACAGTGATTGGATATGACTACCTTGGACAACTGATAAATACGGAGAGTCAGTTGAGACTTGAATTCTGTCGTTGCATCAAAGTAGGATGGCAAGCTTCGTGATCATTGCGTTCTGTCATTGCAGCCTTACGACTCCAGGACACTGAAAGACTGCATCAAAGTAAATCATAGATTAGCCTGAAGAGTTATAGAAAGATGTAAGGCTGTACCAAAATGTGACAGAAAAAGGGTGAGTCCCCCACAATTAGTTAATAAGATGACACCCTGTAACAGGGAACTTCACTGCCTTCGCTATAATGTCATAAACGAAGACGACAGACAGTGGAATCCAAGACACTGAGGAAGTCCAGTGATACGCTGTCAGATCTATGCTACAAAAACATCTGGAGAGCCGCTGGAATCACTTGCCAGGGAAAAACGGAGACCTTTGGAGCTGTAGACATGTGTTAGATACCGAACTGACGTCTTGGTTCAAGAGGACTCGTCATTTTAAAATAGGAATAAATGATTATGGTGACGTATATAGAGGGTATAACGGGTATAAGTGTAGATATTTTTTATGTGGTATATTAATATGTATAGAAATCAGTTTTTTTGACTGTTTCTCTTCTTCGTCGAACAGTCATCCCACAGACACGTCACAAACTTTAGAACCTGACGCTTTCTACACAGTCGTAATCACACAACTAACTGGACTACGCCTGACAGCATAGACTAACTGTTTTGCGTCCAAGCGTCCACACTTCAGCACATGATCTGCCCTCCAGGGCAAAACAGACATTAATAGCTTGCACTTCCTATATCTACTTGGAGGTGAACATGAAGGAGAGCATCAAATGAAATCATATGCCAGACTGAAGAGCTATGGAAAGGTGTTAGACTGTATAAAAATTTGACAAAGAGGATAACTCGTGTACCATTTGCCTGCAAATGATGTACAGTACACGGTCCTTAGGCACTAATAGAAATATCTTCTCTTACAGCCGTTACATCCTTTATATTATTTGTGTTAAATACTAAATATATTCCTGCCACAACTGCATTGAGAATGTGGATTTTCTGGTTACATCCAGTGAAATTTTTATATGTCTGACACGGGTATTACAATGTTTCGAATAGTGATGAATATGCGTACTTGATTTTATAAAATACTTGCTGACAAACCCGGTATTGCCTGGATATACATGTTGCCAATTTTGTATGAAAATTGAAACCTTATACATGCTCCTGCAACAGTCTCTGTATGAGATGATCCCGGACAGTTTCTGTACCCTAAGTGCACCTGCTTCGTGTGTCTGCAACTCTTTTTTTTGTAAACATCTCTATGGCAACGCTTTTTCATAGCTCTATACGATTGTTTTCGCATACAGCTGTTTGCGCTTCACAGTTGAAAGCTGTCAAATCAGCTGGAAAGGCGTCAGGAATTTCTTTAAGTCGAGTCGAGTGTATGAGTGTCTCTGAAGTAAAGAATAAATGTATTAAAACTTCATGTGTGAGGCAGGATTTTTTCAGGTATCTCAGATTTCAAGACGTCATGTCTTTTGCAGTATAAGTCGTACAACGATATATTTGTACAGCGGCATATGTGGAAACCGTCTGCGAAATATGTTGCAAATATAGTAGCAGAACAGTAATAAATATAAACGTATGCATGATGCCGTAGTTATTCACGCATCTCAATGTTTACGATGTCTTATCTCCTGATTAATGCGTCAAACAATGTCACAATTCTGCAGGTAAATTCAGCGGCATTCCTCTGTTAAATGTGGATTAGAGAGCGGGTCGGTGATAAAACTACAGTGAAGGCCACTATGAGGGGGATGACTTGTCTGATGACGTGATAGAAGAAGAAGCAGGAGTCGATATAGCAGAGATAAGCGATCTAATATTAGACCCAGAATTCAAGATAACTTTGGAGGACTGAACATCAAATAACGCAGAAAGAATAGGTAACATTCAATCAAAATTTCTAAAATCATTGGTGGAAGTTGCAATGGAAACAGCTACTGGCTACATACCGTCTGACTTTCGAAAAAAAATCATACACATAATTCCGAAGAGTGCAGGAGCTGAAAAATGCGAGAATTATCGCGCAAGCAGCTTAACAGAGCATGCATTCAAGTTGCTGACAAGAATAACATACAGAAGAATGCAAAAGAAATTTGAGATGAAGAGATAACACGAAAAGTCAGAAAAATGTATGAGGGAAGTGAGAGTTGTGTGAAAGTGGGGAGGGAACGTACTGCATGGTTCAAGCTGGAAAATGGGCTGCGACAGGGAAGTGCACTTTCGCCTTTATTGTTTATTATTGTTATGGATGAAATCCTACAGCAAGTATCAGATGCAATTGGAGATCATAAAATGAAAGCAGTGCTTTTTGCCGATGACCTGATGTTATGGGAAAATTGCGAGAAGGAGGTGCAAGAGCAGTTAGATGCATGGGAGGCAACGGCAGCACAATATGGAATGCATTTCTCTGCAAAGAAAAGTGAAATAATTGTCACAACAAGGAAGAAGAATAGGCCAAATGTGGATATAACTTGTGGAGGTGAAAAACTACAAGTGGTAGAGAACTTCAAGTACCTGGGAAGCATGATTGAAAGTAAGGGGGGAAACGCAATGGAAATAAATGAAAGGCGCAGAAAAGCAGGGCAGTTCTACAAATGCATTAGGGGGCTTATTTGGAGCAAGGAGGTGCCACAGAAATCCAAGGGAATTATATACCGAACCTACTTTGTCCCCATATTGGCATACGGAAGTGAGACATGGGTAATGCACAAAAGCGACAAAAGTAGAATACAGGCTAGTGAAATGAAGTTCCAGAGGAGCAGGTTGAGTGTAACAAGACGAGACAGATTGCGAAATGTGTATGTGAGGGAAAGACTAAAGGAGGAACCAGTACAGGACAGGATAGAAAAATCAAGACTGCAGTGGTATGGACACATCAAGAGAATGGATGAGGGAAGAATTCCAAAGAGGATGTTTGATCTGCAACTGGAGGGGAAGAGGCCCAGAGGAAGACCAAGAGATAGATGGGTGAAGGGAGTGAAGGAATGTGTGACGAGAAGAGGAGAGAACTGGACGAAGGTGGAAGAGGGGGAATGGTGGAAAGACAGAACACGATGGAGAGGCTTGTGTTCCCGACAGACCCAGCCAGTGGCTGGAAACTGTCCAAGATGATGATGATGTTATCTGATGGTCAGTTTGGCTTTAGAAAAGGTAAAGGCACCAGAGAGGCAGTTCTGACGTTGCGGTTCATAATTAAAGAAGACCAAAGAAAAATCAAGACACATTCATAGGATTTTTCGACTTAGAAAAAGCGTAAGACTAAGTTAAATGGTTCAAGATGCTCGAAATTCTGAGAAAAATAGGAGTAACCTATAAGGAAGGACGGGTAATATACAAAATGTAGAAAAGCCAAGAGGTAACGGAAGACCAACGAGGAGTTCCGGTTAGAAGGGGTGTAAGATACGGATGTAAATAAATAATGGAAATGAAAGAATGGTTCAAGAGAGGGATTAAAATTCAGAGTGCAAGTATATCAATGATAAAATTCGCTGATGATACTGCTGCCGGCCGCTGTGGCCGAGCGGATCTAGGCGCTTCAGTCTGGAACCGCGCGACCACTATGGCCGCAGGTTCCAGTCCTGCCTCGGGCATGGATGTGTGTGATGTCCTTAGGTTGTTGTTGTAGACTTCAGTCCTGAGACTGGCTTGATGCAGCTCTCCATGCTACTCTATCCTGTGCAAGCCTCTTCATCTCCCAGGTCCTTAGGTTAGTTAGGTTTAAGTAGTTCTAAGTTCTCGGGGACTGATGACCTCAGATGTTAAGTCTCATAGTGCCCCGAGCCATTTGAACGATTTGAACCATGACATTGCTCTCCTAAGTGAAAGTGAAGAAAAATTACAGGATCTACTGAATGGAATGAACCATCTAATGAGTACAGAATATGGACTGAGAGTAAAGCGAAGAAACAGAAAAGTAATGAGAAGTAGCAGAAACGGGAACAGCGAGAAACTTAATACCAAGATTGGTGATAACGAAGTAGGTGAAGTTAAGGAATTCTCCCACGTTGACAGCAAAATGACCCATACTGGGTGGAGCAAGGACATGAAAATGAGACAAGCACTGGCAAAAAGAACATTCCTCGCCAAGAGAAGTCTACTAGTATCAAATATAAGAATTAATGTCAGGAAGAAATTTCTACATTTGGAGCACAGCATTGTATGGTAGTAAAACATGGGCCGTGGGAAAAATGGAAAAGAAGATAATCGAAGCATTTGGGATATTGTGCTACAGAAGGCTGTTGAAAGCGGGTGGACTGATAAGGCACGAAATGAGAAACTTTCAGCAGAATCGACGATAAAAGGAATATATGGAAAACACTGACAAGAAGAAGCGACAGGATAGTAGGTCATCTCTTATGACATCACAGAATAACTTCCATGGTACTAGATGGTGCTGTAGAGAGTAAAAACTGTGGAGGAAGACAGAGATTGCAATACATCGAGCATATAATTGAGGAGAAGGTTACAATGGCTACACTGAAGTAAAGAGATTGACAATTGGTGACGGGCCGTATCAAACGAGTCAGTAGAATTATGACCCAAGGAAAATATAAAAGCTTTTCTTGGACGCCAATAAATTGATATTGATGGATGTGCGTCGTACACCTTTTAAAATACGTCTTGGATATCGATAAATGGTAAAACCACTGTCTGTTTGAAATGTTTATTTTATCATAAAAATCAACCTACAGTAACTAACATTTCCTAAATCCTATATTTTCGCAGTCCAATTATCTCTTTGAATAAGGTCTCTGATACCACTTTTCTTCCTTCTTCAAAATACAAACAAATAGTTTTCATGTTACATCTTGCAGTCTGATTCTTCTGTTACAGAAACATTACGAAGATAATGGCATAAGAACAAAGTTCCAAAAAATGCTTCTAATTAGGGAAATCAGTTCACTAGCTGAGCGTAGCGCGAAGACTTCCATTACTACAATACCAAAATGATGTTGCTGCTTCAAGCTAGCCGGCTCCGTAATAATTCCTGGTGGAATGCGCTTTCGACTGTGGTATATTATATACCACGGTCCTCTGGTGCCCTATAGAGATTTTGCTGTCACCGATTTCACAGGCCTAAATGAAAAGTGACACCCGTGACTGTTATTTCGTTAAGCTTATTACGTCAAAGACCAGTGCGTGGTGGGCCAGGTATACTGTTTCTGCGTTCTTTCTTACCCTGTCGACTCGTATATCCTGAAAAGAATGCGACATGAATACATGGTGGAATGTTGCCTGTTTTCTTATACTTTTTGCGGGTACTTTAACAATGCCGTTTGTATACTATTTAGCTATCCGTTATCAGAAATAGATAGGTGTTGTAAAATTCCGCGAAATAGCGGAAAAGTTTGATTATATACTGTACTCTTGTTGTTAACAAGGACGTCCGCAGAAATTTTTCTAAGAAAAGGCAAAATTCAAAATTGGTAAATCTAAGAACGTGTCATGCTCCAAGAACTAAAATTAATAGAATTGTACCTCAAAAGATTGATAGTCATCTGCTTAGTATTTTTAAGTTTGTATATTTGGATGCCGAAATGGGATCCACATTCAGCAGTATCTGCCAAGAACATATTCTCATGTTATTAACACAAATACGGAAGCCATCTTTATGATTCAACGACTTCAGAGTACATCCTAATATCATTAGATGCACAGTATACTCGTACAATAAGCTATGAAATAAAGCTAGGAAATATTCACAAAAATAACTTACTCGTATTCGCATTAGGTTATGTTGGCAATGAAAATGAAAAATATAAGATAGGGAAAGGAAAAGTCGGTGTGTCTCCGAAAAACCTTCTCAGTATCAACAAAAATGCCACGTTAATAATCCTCGAAATGAAGAACGAGGGAATTAATTTTAAAAAAGTTTCATTGAACTTTGATATCGTCTGTAACACTTTGTTTGCCTGTAACATTTCACATCTATTCACGTTAGCTAATTTATTACATTACTCTCATGACTTTTACTTCTAGTGTCGACTGTTATAACTGAAGGTGGACAAAATGTGTTTTGAAAGCACCTTTTTCTTTTTGGTTGGTTGAGTGAAGTGTGGCCCGGGCCAAAAACAGAACTCGGTAACTGTAGCATTAGTTCCTAAACCATCCTGAAACTGGCTAGTAAGATCAATTTTTTGCAGCGTCAATTATTCCTTGTTTCTCTAGTTTGTCATTTATTGTGGTGCATGCCAACCTGAATGCTGATTTCGTAATTCTGTGATTGGTTGTGGCGCAGTGTTGCTACCTTACAGTCTGAGAAGCCTCCAGTCACAGAGAGCACACTGTTTCGACCATGACATTTTACACACTTTTTCATTTCTGTGTTAAAAAATGAATTTTCGTTCCTTCGCATGCCTTTGAGGTTGAGAGCAGATCCACGCACCTACAATATAACACTGTTGTGTTCCTATGTGTGCGTTACAATAGCTCTGTCGTGTAAAACTGAAAGCAGAATTAGCAGGTCATCATGGGTTTTCTCTTTCCACAGACAGATTGTAGCCCCCGTTGTGATTACCTTGTGGATGTAGATCAGAACGCGTAGTTATGAGAATTGGGGACGGATGACTGGCACGTATACTGCTGCCCTATTTATTGTGATGGGAATTGCTGACCGAATCCGTGCACCAGGGCGTCAGTCTGAATCCTTTCTGCAGCTCGGTGGGGGCTGAACGAACAAGCGTCAGAAAAAGATGTTAATCCAGCACGGTTATCTAAATCTTCGTATCCGTCTTGGCTGCAAATCAATGTGAAACCACAGCTGCACCAAGGAATCGGCATTTCCAGTGAACAAAGTAACAAATAAGAAAACCTAAGGTATAGAGGTTGATTTGGCTGCCCTACCGCTAGGTTTTACGCAAACCATAAAGCCTTTAAATGCCATGCACAAGACTTACATACTTTTTCGCTCGCTACAGTCAAACTATTACTTCCGCAGGGAAAATGAATAGGACCTTTTGTATGAAATTTAATGTAGTTAAATTTTCTAGTGGAATACGTTTTCGCTGGAGGCCTTAGTTTCCGATTTGTTCAAGAGAAAGGTGACGTTCAAACGCGTTTTTCTTGACTAACTCAAAAGTCTTCGCATGGAGGAGTGCGCTTTTCGGTAGATTCGGAATGGGCCAATTGAGTAAGCGATGTAAATTTTCAGAATTGGGCGGAGAAGTAAGGAAGAATAGGGATTCGCAGTCGGACAGTGGCAGCGTATCGGACATACAACCGGCAGTGCTGGAGGTCCACCATTAGTTACTATAGATAGACACCAAACAGAACAGCTCATGGTAAGGTTACATCGCAGCATCAGCGTGATATGAACGGAAAGGCGCGTTAATATGCTCGTTTGGATGGAAGCGGCGTCCTCCGTAATGGTCGTTCTGCCCCAGCAACGCACTTGTCTTCATTCGCTGTCAATTCTTTGCCACTCATCCACTGCACAACTAGCAAACAACTTCATGGGTCCATAAGTACATTAGGCGCCGATTATAACCCAACTGATATATTTAATCGCCAACCAATAGTAACGACCGTTAATGTGAAATTATTGTCATCTGTTAACTATAGAAAATGATACTGTGAATAGTCGATGGATAATCCTTGTTAACTTCAATGTTGTTTATGAAATAAATTCTGAATATTGTTTTCTATGACTTTTCTTTGTATCTAGTATTTTATGTCATAGTAGAGAATTGTGACAGATCCAAAGAGACCCCACGCTGAATACAGTGCTTAGGGTTCCTTACGGAGGATCGCGTTGTGAAAAATCCGTTGCGTAACTTCATTAATTAGCATTAAATCCTGAGGACAGATCTGGTATTGGAATTAGAACGGTCACATGAGATAGCAGAAGCTAAGTTAGAGACTACTGGAAACCGTGGGTAAGTTTGTCTTAATTTTATAAAAATTGTCGTATAATTTTCCACTTTGTTATATACCTAATTACTCTTAACAGGGGCAGACTAATCAGGCATCTGAACATGAGCCCCCTGGCTTCGATAGGCATCGTGCATTGAAAGAAATATCACCTTTTGTGACTGGAGACTGTCTGCTTTTTTTACGTCTGTAATTTGATTTGTCCTTGTCTTACACTCCATGTAGTCGCCCAGTGCGGTGAACGGCGCGGCATCCAATGTTCATCGTGTCCTGTTGTCTAAAACGGGTAGCTGTGTTATGTGGTTCGAATATTTATGCTCAGGCAGACTACTGAGTGATGTTCGTGAGATCTCAAAAAAGTATGCTATTTCTTTATTCTCGAAAATAACGTTATTTAAAATAACAAACCCACAGTCGTCAAAAAGTCGTGTGTTCACGCCAGTATACCATCTACAAATACCAATGCAAAATAAAAAAGAATAAATCTTGAACATGGCTGCGAAACATCAGCTGAAGAGGTTGAAAAATCAGGCATCCTGTTGCAAATTAAGGTTTATTTTCAGTATTTGTAAAAATATGTCCTTCAAGGCCCACTTCTTCTGATGAAGATATTCTTACAAGTATGGAAACCTAGGTCAAGGGCTAATAAACCTTTATTTGCAATTGGTTGGCTGATTTTCCAACCCCTTCAAAGAAAAAAAAAGATGCACCACGGAGGAAGTATTCGGAAGGGACGAAAACTGGTAGAAGCGATGTACACGTACAGACAAATAAATAATTACAATTTCATAAAATTGGATGATTTAGTCAAAAGAAAGAACTTAAAAAAGTGTGTTGGTTCTGCTGTGCTCTTATACAAGCAGGTATCCAGCTTTACACTGTTTGACAGAGTTGCTGGATCTACTACTGAGGGATATCATGCCAAATTGAACACAACTGGCGCGTTAGATCGTCAGAATCCCGAGCTGGTTAGAGGGCACTGCCCACAGTGCTCCAGACGGTCTCAACTGGGGAGAGATCCAACGGAACTGCTGGCGAAGGCAGGGTTTGGCAAGCACTACGACAAGCAGTAAAAACTGTCGCCGTGTGGGGACAGGAATTATCTTGCTGATATGT
This sequence comes from Schistocerca nitens, assembly GCF_023898315.1. Taxonomy (NCBI): domain Eukaryota; kingdom Metazoa; phylum Arthropoda; class Insecta; order Orthoptera; family Acrididae; genus Schistocerca; species Schistocerca nitens. Next base: position 332,700,830 of record NC_064621.1, read on the forward strand.
AATACCAGGCTGACTTCCCATGAACGGCAATAAAAAGGGGCATAGAATAACGTCGACATAACATCGAGTATAGATTTAAGTGTCAGGAAGTCGTTTCTGAAAGTATTTGTATGGAGTGTAGCCATGTATGGAAGTGAAACGTGGACGATAAATAGTTTAGACATGAAGAGGATAGAAGCTTTCGAAATGTGGTGCTATTGAAGAATGCTGAAGATTAGATGGATAGATCACATAACTAATGAGGAGGTATTGAATAGAACTGGGGAGAAGAGGAGTTAGTGCCACAACTTGACAAGAAGAAGGGACTGGTTGGTAGCACATGTTCTGAGGCATCAAGAGATCACAAATTTAGCATTGGAGGGCAGCGTGTGGGGTAAAAATCGTAGAGGGAGACCAAGAGATGAATACACTAAGCAGATTCAGAAGGATGTAGGTTGCAGTAAGTACTGGGGGATGAAGAAGCTTGCACAGGATAGAGTAGCATGGAGAGCTGCATCAAACCAGTCTCAGGACTGAAGACAACAACAACAACATACCACCCTGCTGTAAAGGTGCTTAAGATAACAACCAAAAGGGTTCGTGCTATGGAAAGAAATAGCTTAGACCATCAGTCCTCGTTGTCGGCCGTATGGCGTCAGTCACATTGGTATCAACCGCTGTCCGGAGCGTCTCCAGCCATTTCTCCGGCCTGGATTCTCACTGAATGGAGTATTGTTTTCAGTGGTGAGTCCCGCTTTGAAATGAGCCCCGACGATCAGCGAAGACGTGTCTGGAGACACTCCGTCCTAATAATCAAATGGCCTCACAGCAAGGAACACATCTTTACTAGCTGCCGACAAGACTTCGACTATAGCCACCTATACCGCTAGTACACAAGTTCCCTGGCCGCTGGTGGCCTGGAACTCTTCTTACAGATAGAACGGGTCAGTCTCGTGCGGGCATCGTTTGCGACAACACGACAACGCACGATATGATTCTACTGTTCATAAGTTTTCTTATGTTTTAAATGTTATCGGCCGTTTGCTTTCGTTGATGCTTCCTAATGGCTACACTGATGACAGTTTCTTTACACTTACAGAAATTTCTGTCTGATTCCTTAGTTAACAAACGGTAGATAATGGAGTTAAAGTTTTGGCGCACATGAAACGCCCTATAGCCAATCAAAGCGTAGAATCGCTTCGCAGATTCCATTTCAGGTAAATGAAAGAGACGGCCGAAATATGATGCAGCGTACTGAACGCCGAATGTGCCTCCCTTGGTGGCATACACCGATCAGTACTTTCTCATGACATCAGCTGCTTCATGCAATACATAGGATGCTTTGATAGATAATAATCCTGACCGCAAGGGCCAAAAACGTTATACCATATTAAATTAATTAATCGTTTTCACATTTACTTCCAAGACTACTGCGATAAGTGAAAACTGGCATTACACACTCATTGGAAACTTCCAGATTTATTTACATAATAAGTTCAGTGTTCGAAATACTGTTTAGTTAACCAAAACGACATTTTCACTCATTTTAACCCACTTATTGCCTTCAAATTTCCTAACCACAGTTCATTGTAAACTTGTAGTATTTTCTTTCCGATAAAAACTATTTCAGATTTGCTCTATTAGCTCCTAGAATGCATTGTTTTTAAGATATGTGCCGTATGCTCCATATATATATTAATTTCCCCATCTTTTTTTTTCCTTTGTAATGGTAACAATACGTTCTCTAGGAACAAGATGTGACATAGTCACAGCAAAATTCACAGTGATCTAGGAAATGTTTTTGTATTTTTTCCAGTTGCAGTCTACAACATTTTTCATCAGGATAGTTACCTAATTTAAAATATAGTGGTCCGCAATTGGAAAAGACGTAAAAGGCATTCTCTGTGGCGGATGGGAACAGCTTTAATTGATATGGCATCCCCTAGCTGACTCCTCTTTTGATTTTGCGTTTCTCACCTTTCTTATGAGGACTAATTGAAGCTACGACGTTGACGTATGTGTAGGTAAAGGTCGGTGTGCGTGGGTTTTCGGTAAACTGTGTAGCCTAAGATACCACCTTTTTTCTTGAAAACTAGCACATCAAGGAAATCCAAGAGCCTCCTCCTCCATGGTAAACTGATCTACGGATTAATCCCGTTGAAATACTTGTGAAAACGATCTAGTTCCTCTCTGCAGTTCCTCCACAAAAGAAACGTATCATCCACCTACTGGAACAAAACATTCGGTTTCTTGTTGGCAGTTTCCAATGCCTGTTTCTAGAATGTCTGCTCATAGAACTCATTATTCCATTTGAGATACGTGGTTGTGAGGCAATGTTTAAGTAGTTCTGCATTTCAATTGGAATAATCCGATGATATGATTTACCACGGACGAGGAGGAGACAGACGGAAGATTAAACTATCTTGATGTGGTAGTTTTGTGAAAAAGGAGGTCGTAGCTTGGGCCACACGGTTTACTGAAAACCCAGGCACACGGACCGTTACTTACAGCGGGGATCGAACCACCAGCCACAACTAAAGCGAGGGAACATGAAAATGTTGGCATGTAGAACAAGGAATGTATGCGAATCAGAGCTGTTTTCCAGTGCATTGCTCAAGAATGATTATTCGCCTGCTGACGTAGAAAGAGCGTTAAGACCAGAGCTCTGAAGTAGCGATGCACAGGCGGCTGTGAAATCTGAAGTTTTCCCGCCGTTCATTAATGACGTTGCTGACTGCATAGGAAAAATACTTAAAAGAACGGAACATCACAGTAATATCCAAACCAAAACGGAAGATAAAAGATCACTTCAAATTAGCCAAGGATGCTCGCAAACCATCGAAGAAAGCAGGAATTTGTAGGACTCCGTGTAGTTGTGGGGAGGTGCATGTGAGTTCTCAAGCCACGTGACCATCACTTTCATCTTTCATTCTGATAGGCCTCAAGTACTGGCAGCCATAAGCAGTACCATAAAAGGCTATACACAGAGACCACAGAGACTGTGAAACACCGTAGGGATCCCAGTAAGTAAGAGGAAAATGAATGACATTTTGATCCTGGTGCTGAAGATGTGCACCAGTCTTCCACCATGACGCGATAACAACAACGAACGACAGCAAACGATAACGGCCCACTGCGCTGTAGTATTTAAACCATGTGACGTCACGCCACTGCGCGGAAGCACACGTAAACAGTATTTTGCAGCATTTAGTAGTGATCCAGGGTGTGAATCGGACATTCCAAAAAGCTACGATCCCGCTGGAAAATGTTCCCCGCAGATCGGTACGAAACGTTGGTTTTAAATGTGAAATCCATTCCACCACGGCATAACTGCCCGGAACGTTTTATTAACCGCTGTTCAACCTGTACGTCGCAGACGCGTTGACGGAAATAAAACGACGGTTCAAGAGTGGGATTAATATTCATGGAGGAATGCTATCAATGATAAGATTCGCTGATGGCATTACTGAAACTGAAGAAGCATTACAAAATCTAGTGAATGGAATGAACAGAACGTTGACTGAGAGAGTATCGGAGAAAGACGAAAGTAATGAGAACTAGTAGAAATGAGAACAGCGAGAAGCTTAATATCAGAAACGGGAATCACAAAGTGGCCGAATTAAAGAAATTCTGTTACCTAGGTAGCAAAGTAACCCGTGATGGACGGAGCAAGAAGGACATAAAAAGCAGACTAGCACTGGAAAAAGGCATTCCTGCCCAAGAGAAATCTCCTGGTACAAACACAGGCCTTATTTTCAGGAAAAAATTTCTGAGAATGTACGTTTCAGCACAGCATTGTATGGTAGTGATATACGGGCTGTGGGAAAACCGGAACACTAGACAATCAAAGCGTTTGCGATTTGGTGCTGCAGAAAATCGTTGAGAATTAGGTGGACGGACAAGGTGAGGAATGACGAGGTTCTCCGTGAATCGATGAGAAAAGGAATATATGGAACACAATAAGAAGGGGCAGGGGCATAGGACATCTCTCAAGACATCGGGGAATAACTTCCATGGTACTACAGGGAGCTGCAGGCGGTAAAACTGTAAAGAAAGACAGAGGTTGGAATACATCTAGCAAATAAATGAGGGCGCAGTTTATAGTTGCTACTTTGAGATGAAAATGTTGACACAGGAGAGGAATTCGTGGCCAGTCAGGAGGCTGATGATTCAAAATAAATAAATAAATAAAATTAAGCTTTTGACAATGTTGACTGTAAAATACACTCTTTGCAATAATGAAGGTAGCTGGGGTAAAATACAGCGAACAATCGCTTACTTGCAACTGATACCAACCATATGGCAGTTTTAGGAGTCGAATGGGATGAAAGGGAAGCAGTGGTTGAGAAGGGAGTGAAACAGATTGGTTACGTTATTCACTATGTTATTCAATCTGCGTATTGAGCAAGCAGTAAAGGAAGACGAAGAAAAATTTGTTGAAGGAATTGAAGTTAAGGGAGTAGAAACAAAAACTTTGACGTTTGCTAGTGACATTGCAATTCTATCAGGTACAGCAAAGAACTTTGAAGGCTAGTTGAACGGTATGGAAGTTACTTGAAAGGAGGATAAAACGTGGCATCAATAAAAGCTAAACATAGGTAATGGAATGTAGTCGAATTTAATCTTCCGATACTGAGAGGGACTAGAAAATGAGACACTAACTGGGGCATTAAAAAAGCTGATGATGGCCAAAGCGGAGAGGATATAAAACGCAGACTGGCAATAGCAAGAACAGGGTTTCTGAAGGTGGGAAATTTATGAACATCGACTGTAAATTTAAGTATACATATATTTAACAGGCGCAGATTCGCTTATTATTAAATGTGTAGTGCATAATACCGCTGCTTCGCATCGCGAAAGGAATTTGTTTTGTGTTTGAAGAGCTACTTGCAGTCTCAATCTTAACGGCCGGTGCTGCCATTTGTCTAAAATATTTCCACTTGCAGTTGTTAGTTCCTTCAATTGAATGGTAGTCTTTGTTACTGCAGCAGAGCATCGAAGTACAAGGTTTCGTTTGTGAGTGGAGAAAGCTTCCCATAAGATAGACATACCGTGAATTTCCTTTGTGCTCATTAACTGAAACGCCTAAATTTCATATTGTAGCCTTCTTTTGAAAACTAGTTTATTTGCCAAGATCACTACGTACACAGAATTACTGTATTACTAGTTTCGGCTATATATATTGCCTTCTCAGATCTATAAAACCGGGTAGTGGTAGATACATCAGACAGTGCTACTACAACATGGGGACCATACAACACGGATAAAAGAGTCGAGGCTATACAATGACATGTCACGTGTTCTGTCGTAAAGTATGTATAATTTTGAACACGAACAAGTCTGTCGTGTTGTGTTACGTTTGTGAAAATACATGTTCGAAGTGAAAAATTGTACTGATTGCTTTTTCCGGAAATTGTTTTCAGCAGTTATTTCAGGAGCCTACTGGAAGTGTAAATGGTTGCGAAACATGCTTGGTCTCTTGGCAATAATTAATCCTGAGCAACTAGAGAACATCATGACGAATACAGGAGTTAGTGACCACGAGGTTGTTGTAGCAAGACTGTTCACCGTCACATCCAAATCCACCGTAAACAAAAGCAAAATATATCTATGTAAAGAAGCAGAGAAAAATTCACTTGACGCCTTCGAGAGAGGCAGCATCCACTCTTCCCTGAATGACTACGTAAGCGTAGAATAAAAGTAACTTAAGTTCACAGTAAGAGTACCGAGAGAGTATTGAGAGATAATACGAAACAGTTTAATAAGAGATGGTACTGATCCCCCATTGTACACAAATCAGGTGAGAACACTGTTGTAGAAGTAGCGAAAATAGCTTGTCAAATTTAAAAGAACGCCGGTTCTCCAATATTATCGGTTTTTACTGAAGCCTGAAATGTATCATTCAAAACGAAACTGTCTCGAAAGCTAACAGAAAATCCAAAGAGATTCTGATCATATGTACTCAGTGACAACACACAACCGACACCTTCACTGCATCACCGTGTGATAGTAATGGTAATGTTCCCGATGACATTTCCATTATAGCGGAATGATTACACACGATTTTTCGAAATTCCTTCACCAGAGAAGACGAAGTAAATGTTTCACAACTCGAATCAAGAGCAGTTGCCATATGAGTAACTTAGAACCAAATACTCTCAGTTTAACGAAGCAGCTTAAAACGGTAAAGAAAGACATGTCCTCTGGCCCGCATTATGTACCAGTTAGGTTCCTTTTAAGGTATGCTCACACAATAGCGCCATACTTAGAAAATCATATACAACCACTTAGTCGACGAAAGATCTGCACCCAAAGACTGAAAAGTTGCACGGGTCACAATCATATTCAAAAAAGGAAATAGAAGTAATTCGCTGAATTGCAGACCCATATCAATAACGTCGATTTGCAGTAGGATTTTGAAATATATACTGTGTTCATTCATTATGAATTAGCCTATCTTGAAGAAAACGATTTATTGACAAACAGTAAACCAATTAGTAAATATTGTTCCCATGAAACACAACTAGCTCCTTACTCACGTGAAGTAATGACTGCTATCGACACGGGACCTCAAATTGATTACATATTTCTAGATTTCCAGAAGGCTTTTGACACCGTTACTCGAACTGGCCTTCTAAATACGGAGTATAATATCAGTTACGCGACTGGAATCGTGATTTCCTGTCGCAGTTCGTAGTAAAGACAGAAAGTCATTGAAGCAAACACGAGTGATACTTAGCATTCCCCGAGGAAGTGTCATAGGCCCTCTGATGTTCCCAACGACTAGCAGAGAAATCCTACTTTGCCCAAGTGTTTATTTACAGCTGTGCGTCCTCGCTCGTATCACGCAAGGTCCGGCCTTCTGCTTCAAGTTTACGACGTCATGTCTAATGAAATATGTGTCGCACAATGATATTGTTGTGTCGATTCCCTAAGGTCTCGACACAATGAGTGGCTAGGTGCACGCGAAACTAACGCAGACGGGCGTAAATTCTGAAACAGGAGACTGGATGAAAAACTATAAAGAAAAGAAGAGAGATTGTCATCTACGTAACTTTTAATGATGTTCTTCTTGTTGAAATACATCTCTTGCATAGTAGTAAGCAATTAGCAATGATACACATGGCGCCTTGCTAGGTGGTAGCGATGGACTAGCTGAAGGCTATTTAATCTGTCTCTCGGCAAATGAGAGGAAGACTTGATACGTCTTGTCGCAAGCTATGTCGTCCGTACAACTGGGGCGAGGTCAAGTCCGTGTCTTGTGACCTGCCCTGTGGTGGCGCTAGGTTTGCGATTACACAGTGGCGACACGCGGGTCCGACATGTACTACAGGACCGCGGCCGATTTAAGTTACCACCTAGCAAGTGTGGTGTCTAGCGGTGACACCACATTCCTCCCCCGCAAATCGGCGAACGGTCGTGAGATAAGGCTTCCGCCCGCCGTGGGGAGGACCCCATGTTGACGTATGCGATGAGGTGGGGAGCCTAACAACAGGCGAGGCTGTGCCACCCGCACCCGGCCATTCGGTCCGAGGGGAGCTAGGAAACGCCTGCAAACCTAGTCCAGGGTGCACGTCAACATGAGGTGCATGCGCACGTAATGAGAGAGGGTCCGCAGGGTCGACCTCCATGTGGTCGGAGCACCCGACGGGCGAAGACGACATCCGGTCCGGAGCGGGCAAGAGGTCCATGGCGGAGGACGACTGGTCACGGGAAGCAAGCGGCGGCGCGTGACCCAGGGAGGCGCGAGGCGGCTGCAGCGAAGCGTCCGCTGCTGGCGGCGCCGGCGGCGGCTGCGGCGGCGCGACGCCATGAGGCAAAATGGAAGGCATCGTCGGTAACACCTGGGGATGAGGCGAGCCAGTAGATGGGTCCCCAGGGCGCTGACCTGACGGCTCCGTCGCTGAAAGCAGACGGGGAGCGGCAGAACCCAGGCGACGACAGAGGCGCAGCTGATTGAGATGCCGACGCACCTCACCAGAGGCCCCCAAAACCAAATACATCGCGCGGCCGAGGCAGCGAAGAATGCGCCCTGCGAGCCAACGCCGTGAACCGCGATAGTTGCGATAATAGACAACGTCGCCAGGAGCAAAAGCAGGTCTCAGCCGCTGCACAGGAACCTGATGTGGCGGATGCAACAAAGACATCAGAGTTCGATGAGGACGACCATGGAGCAATTCAGCCGGCGAGCGACCATCGCGAGGCTGAGAGCGATATGAGGACAAAAAGAGCAACAAAGCGTCCTCCCGAGAATGCGACTCTTTCAACTTCAACATCTGCGACTTGAAAGTCCGGACCAATCGTTCAGCGGCACCGTTTGACTGAGGCGAAAACGGCGCGGATGTCAGATGTTGAATACCATTGGCCTGGCAGAATGACTGAAATTCTGCGGACATGAATTGTGGGCCATTGTCGGAAACAATAGTCTGCGGAAGACCTTCAATGCAAAAGATAGCAGACAAGGCTTGGATTGTGGCAGAAGACGTCGTGGAAGACATCCGGACAACAAACGGAAAACTACTGAAAGCATCGATCACAACCAACCATCGAGCATTCCAGAATGGACCAGCAAAATCGATGTGCAAGCGTTGCCAAGGGGAAGTGGCTTTCGGCCATGCAAAGAATTTCTGCGGCGGTGCGGATTGTTGTTCGGCACACGCCACGCAAGAGGAGCACATATTCGTAATCGCAGCATCGATTCCGAACCAAGTACAGTGCTGCCGAGCAAGTTGTTTCGTTCGCACTATACCCCAATGTCCTTGGTGAAGAAGCCGTAAGACAGAGGACTGTAACGAACGTGGGACTACGACTCGGGATTGATCATTATCGGAACGCAACAACAAAACACCACGTCGTACAAAAAGTCTCTCCTTGTGAGCAAAAAAACGGCGAACCAAAGGATCCTCGATCCGTGACTTTGACAAGGGCCATTGCGTAGCAACAAAACGCAAAACGGGAGCAAGGACAGGGTCAGCAGCTGTGGCTGTAGCTACACGACGAAAATCAATCGGAAACGATGCGACCACGTCATCGGCTTCCGAATCAATGAACATGCAAGCAAGTTCGGAAGAATCGAATGCCTTATCCTCAGCAACAGGCAAACGGGACAACGCATCAGCGTTGCCGTGCTTAGCAGTGGACCGATACAAGATATCGTAGCGGTACTGCGAGAGAAAAAGTGACCAGCGAATGAATTTCTGCGCTGTACGTGGAGGTACAGGCTTGTTCGGATGAAAAAGCGATGTCAAAGGCTTGTGGTCCGTGATGATTGTAAAGTGACGACCATACAAGAAGTCATGGAACTTGGTAACACCCAACACGAGAGCTAAAGCTTCTTTCTCTATTTGTGAATAATTTCTTTGCGCAGATGAGAGCAATTTGGACGCAAAGGCAATAGGGCGATCATGCGAGCCATCTTTGTGCGCAAGCACAGCACCGATCCCGAAATCCGATGCATCAACCATCAACAAAAGGGGTTTTCGGGGATCGAATGGCGTAAGGCAAGTATTCGTAAGTAACGCCGATTTCAACTGGCGAAAGGCGCGTTCGCATTCCGTCGTCCAGACGAACGGAACACCTTTACGGCGTAAGCGATGAAGCGGAGCTGAAATGGAAGAAGCATTGCGCACAAATCGGTGATAATAATTTACCTTACCCAGCACACTCTGTAGCTGTTTTAAGTTCTGCGGTGACGGCAAGTCCTGAATGGCACGAAGGTGCTCTGGACTCGGATGTATACCTTGGGCATTTATGACATGCCCCAGGTACGGTAAGTCACGAGCAAAAAACACACATTTGTCCTTGCTCAAGCGAAGACCATTCTGACGCAATACCTGAAATAATGTTCGGAGATTCTGCAAATGTTCGGCTTCTGTCTTTCCTGAGATCACAATATCGTCCAGATAGTTCGCAGCAGTAGGGACCGACGCACAAATAGTTTGTAAATATTGCTGAAATAAAGCAGGGGCGGATGCACACCCGAATGGCAGACTTTTGAAGCGATACAAGCCAAGATGCGTGTTAACCACTAAGACGCGCTGGGATTCTTCGTCCACAGGTATTTGCAAGTACGCATCTGCTAGGTCCAATTTTGAAAAATATTTTCCCGGGCACAGTTTGTCAAAAAGATCTTCCGGGCGGGGCAAAGGAAAAGTAGCAGTCACAAGTTGTGGATTCACAGTTGCCTTGAAGTCCACGCAAAGTCTCAATTTTCCGGAAGGTTTTGGCAAAATTACTAAGGATGAGGCCCAGAGAGAAGCCTGCACACGTTCAATGACACCTTGAGATTCTAATTCGGCTAATGTTCTTGCGACCTCATCACGCAATGCGTGGGGAACATTGCGCGCTCTGAAAAATTTCGGTTGCGCGTTGTCTTTCAGTTCCAAATGCGCTTCATAGTTCTTAGCGCAACCAAGGCCCGGTGCAAAAATGTCTGCAAATTCTTCACAAAGACTAGAAACACTGGCGGAAGGCACAGTCTGATTCACTGATAGGACCTGATTTACAATAGACATATTAAACAATTGAAACAAATCTAAGCCAAACAAGTTCACTGCACTAGAGGAACGAAGAACGTAAAATGATACAAGTTTTGTCTGTCCCTTGTATGTGGCAAGAAGGCTGCACTGTCCTAACACAGGTATATGCTGTCCTGAGTAACTAGTTAACTTAACATTGGCGGCACGCAATGGCGGGGCGCCCAGTTGTTTGTACGTGTCGTGATTGAGCAAGGAAACTGCAGCTCCGGTATCGAGCTGGAATGGTATCACTTTTCCTGCAAAGTCTAAGTCCACAAAAAGTTTATTGTCTTGTTGACGACAAGAGCGACTGTCTCGTGCAATTTGAACTGATACAGGTCCAGAAGCACTTGCAACTTTACGGGATTTCCGGCGACGTCGACGCACACGGTGGGTGGGACGAACACAGTCACTGTTAGCGAAAGTGTCACTGGACGGGTGGGAATGAACCACATGAATGTCCATGGGCGAAGGTCCACGAGCCTGATTGTCCTGGGTTCGATTCCGGCGCGAAGCAAAAGGCCTGGAATTTGTGTGATTGTCTGATCTGAACTTTTTCTGGCAAACACTTTGTACATGTCCTTTCTTGTGACAGTAAAAGCAAATAGCTTGGCGTGACGGGCAATTTTCACGCGAATGTCTAGTGGCACACCGCGGGCATGATTTCACTGCATTTGCTTGCTTACGCGGCGCACGTGGTTGCAAGCTAGGCGGCCGCAGCGAAGTCGGGCGCGTGGGCCGCTTAGCGTCCCGTGCAGCGGGCCGGGCGGGCCGATTAATGTGACACACTGCTGGCGAAGTTTCAAATGATGCCTGAGCAAAGTCAAGTGTGTCTTGCCTGTCCAATATGTCTATCACTTGTTGCAGGGAGGGATTAACTAGCTTCAAAATCTGTTCCCGTATGCGAACATCAGAAACGTTCTGTGCAATTGCATCACGCACCATAGTATCTGAATATGGGAGGCCACATTCACAGGCAAACGCACAGTCTCTAGTAAGTCCTTGCAAAGTTGCAACCCACTCCCTATTAGTCTGACCGGCCGTACGTTTTGTACGAAAAAACGTATACCGTTTTGCAACTACATTAACTGTTTCTTTGAAATAGGCATCTAAAGCCGACAAAATTTCCTCGTAGGTCAGAGTTGCTACGTCGCGTCGGGGAAACAATTTCACTATCACACGGTAGGTAGACACACCGACACAAGAAAGCAAAAACGGCTGCCGCTCTTTACCTTGAATTCCATAAGCAGTGAGGTGGAAGTTGAACTGATCGGCCCACTCAGTCCAGCTTTCGGTTGTGGCCTCAAAGTGCCTAAATGGCGGTGCGACAGCGTTGTGTGGCTGCGGTAGCGATGAAGCGGCTGCCGCCGCATCGGTTTGCAGCGCACGTTGACCCTGGACGAGCTGTCCAAGGGCTTCCAATAACGCCTGCGTCTGCTGATTCTGCAAGCGAAAAAATTCGGACAGTACATCTGGAGAATGCGGCGAAGCCATGACACAAGCAAATTAGAGCAAATATAACACAAAGACTGCAACGTGGGCGCGGCACCACTCCTCGGCGCCAAAATATTGTTGTGTCGATTCCCTAAGGTCTCGACACAATGAGTGGCTAGGTGCACGCGAAACTAACGCAGACGGGCGTAAATTCTGAAACAGGAGACTGGATGAAAAACTATAAAGAAAAGAAGAGAGATTGTCATCTACTTAACTTTTAATGATGTTCTTCTTGTTGAAATACATCTCTTGCATAGTAGTAAGCAATTAGCAATGATACACATGGCGCCTTGCTAGGTGGTAGCGATGGACTAGCTGAAGGCTATTTAATCTGTCTCTCGGCAAATGAGAGGAAGACTTGATACGTCTTGTCGCAAGCTATGTCGTCCGTACAACTGGGGCGAGGTCAAGTCCGTGTCTTGTGACCTGCCCTGTGGTGGCGCTAGGTTTGCGATTACACAGTGGCGACACGCGGGTCCGACATGTACTACAGGACCGCGGCCGATTTAAGTTACCACCTAGCAAGTGTGGTGTCTAGCGGTGACACCACAGATATAATTTAGAAGCATGTGTATATTGTCTGTAAAACGTGTTGCGAATGGAGTTAGTAGCAACAATGTAAGCAATTTAAACGTTATAACCAATGCGGCAGTTTTTCAGGCATCTCATTGTTTATGACGTTATATCTCCTGAACGATATATCGTACAGTGATATAATATTGTAGGTACATCCAGCGGCTCATGTGCATATTGTCTACGAAATTTATTGCAAATAGAGTTAGTAGCAAGGAAGTAATATATTTCAACGTCATCCGTGATGCGGCGTTTTTTCATGCATGTCATTGTTTATGTCGTCATATCTCCTGAGTTATGTGTCTGTGTCATACAGTGATATAATTTTGCAGTTGCATTCAGTGGTATATGAGGATACTGTCTGCAAAATGCGTCGCGAATATAATTAGTAGCAAAGAAGTAATAATTGTAACGTCATACCTCTTGAAGAGCGAAAATATAGTACGTTAAGCGATAAACGTTTTTCTTTTCATGAACTTTTGGTGTTCTCAGAGAGAAGAAATTTTTATGTGTAAAGTTTGTTGCAAGTCGCTAAGTATCCTCATTCTCAAATACTGGTTGAATAAAGCTTGGGAATTCTCGCGTCACGGTCTACGCTCATTTTTCATCCCCGTCCCACCCCTTTGATAGGTAGATGCTTCCTACCCCACATTCATTATCACTTGGCAATACCGTATTTGCACTAAGTTTGGTTGAATTCGGTCCAGGAGAGTTGGAACATAAATACAAACACACATACAGAGATACGTGCATCCATGTTTACAATATAATTGATCGTGACCGGGCCAAATATCTCACGAAATAAACGTCAAACGAAAAAACTACAAAGAACGAAACTTGTCTAGCTTGAAGGGGGAAACCAGATGACGCTATAGTTAACCTATATGGAGCTGCCATATGTCAAACGGATATCAACCGCATTTTTTCAAATAGGAACCTCCATTTTTATCACATATTCGTGTAGTACGTAAAGAAATATGGATGTTTTAGTTGGACCACTTTTTTCGCTTTGTGATAGATGGCGCTGTAATAGTCATATCTCTATGGCTCACAATTTTAGACGAGCAGTTGGTAACTGGCAGGTTTTTTAAATTAAAATACAGAACGTAGGTACGTTTCAACATTTTATTTCGGTTGTTCCAATGTGATACATGTACCTTTGTGAACTTATCGTTTCTGAGAACGCATTCTGTTACAGCGTGATTACCTGTAAATACCACATTAATGCAATATATGCTCAAAATGACGCCCGTCAACCTCAATGCATTTGGCAATACATGTAACGACATTACTCTCAACAGCGAGTAGTTCGCCTTCCGTAATGTTCGAACATGCATTGACAATGCGCTGACGCATATTGTCAGGCGTTGTCGATCGATAACGATATCAAATATCCTTCAACTTTCCCCACAGAAAGAAATCCTGGGACGTCAGATCCGGTGAACGTGCGGGCCATGGTATGGTGCTTCGACGACCGATCCACCTGTCATGAAATATGCTATTCAATACCGCTTCAACCGCACGCGAGCAATGTGCCGGACATCCATCATGTTGGAAGTACATCGCCATTCTGTCATGCAGTGAAACATCTTGTAGTAACATCGGTAGAACATTACGTAGGAAATCAGCACCATTTAGATTGCCATCGATAAAATGGGGGCCAATTATCCTTCCTCCCATAATGCCGCACCATACATTAACCCGCCAAGGTCACAGCCATCGTGGATTTTACGTTGCCCAATAGCGCATATTATGCCGGTTTACGTTACCGCTGCTGGTGAATGACGCTTCGTCGCTAAATAGAACGCGTGCAAAAAATCTGTCATCGTCCCGTCATTTCTCTTGTGGCCAGTGGCAGAACTGTACACGACCTTCAAAGTCATCGCCATGCAATTCCTGGTGCATAGAAATATGGTACGGGTGCAATCGAAGTTGATGTAGCATTCTCAACACCGACGCTTTTGAGATTCCCGATTCTCGCGCAATTTGTCAGCTCTGATGTGCGGATTAGCCGCGACAGCAACTAAAACACCTACTTGGGCATCATCATTTGTTGCAGGTCGTGGTTGACGTTTCACATGTGGCTGAACACTTCCTGCTTCCTTAAATAACGTAACTATCCGGCGAACGATCCGGACATTTGGATGATGTCGTCCACGATACCGAGCAGCATACATAGCACACGCCCGTTGGGCATTTTGATCACAATAACCATACATCAACACGATATCTACATCTTCCGCAATTGGTAAACGGACCAGTTTAACACGGGTTATGTATCACGAAGCAAATACCGTCCGCTCCGGCGGAATGTTACTCGATGCCACGTACTTATACGTTTGTGACTATTACAGCGCCATTTATCACAAAGCGAAAAAAGTGGTCCAACTAAAACATTCATATTTCCTTACGTACTACACGAATATGTAATAAAATATGGGGGTTCCTATTTAAAAAAACGCAGTTGATATCCGCTTGTCCTATGTCAGCGCTTTCTAGCGGGCCAACCATAGCGCCATCTGGTTTCCCCCTTCAAGCTAGTTTCGTTCTTTGCAGTTTTTTTCGTTTGATGCTTATTTCGTGAGATATTTGACCCGGTCACTATGAATGGACCACACTGTATATGGATTTTGGTGACAATCTGAGCAGCCCTCTTATATTGTTTGCAGATGATGCTGCCATCTACTACCACGTAAAGTGATCATTTGGAAAATGATTTAGACGAGATACCTGTATCGTGCGAAAAGTGGCATTTGACTCTGAATAAGGAGGACTAAGAAGTCATCCATATGAATACCAAAAGGAATGCGTCATAGTTAGTTTACATGGTAAATCACACAAATCTAAACGCTGTGAATTCAAATAAGTACTTATGGATTACAATTACGAATGAGAACGATCGTATAGATGATGTTGTGGGGAAAGCAAACCAAAGACTTAGGAAATGTAACAAGTCTACTAAAGAGACTGAATACACTACGATTGTCCGCCGTCTTCTGGAGAATTGCTATGCGGTGTTCGATCTGTGTCTGCTAGGACTGACGGAGAACATAAAAAAAGTTCAAAGAAGAGCAGCTTGTTTTGCATTATTACAAAATAGTGGAGAGAGTTCCACGAATATGGCATTCGAATTGGGTGGCTGTCAATAAACAGAGGTGTTTTTTGTTGGGGCAAAGCCTTCTCAAGAAGATTCAGTACCAATTTTCTCCTCCGAATGCATAAATATTTTGTTGGCACCCACCTTCGTAGAGAGAAACGATCATTGCAATGAAATCAACCCTTAATAATGAAAAGTGTGAGGTCTTCCACAAGAGTACTAAAATCAGTGCCGGCCGGGTTGGCCGAGCGGTTCTAGGCGCTACAGTCTGGAACCGCGCGACCGCTACGTTCGCAGGTTCGAATCCTGCCTCGGGCATGGGTGTGTGTGATATCCTTAGGATAGTTAGGTTTAAGTAGTTCCAAGTTCTAGGGGACTGATGACCTCAGAAGTTAAGTCCCACAGTGCTCAGAGACATTTGAACCATTTTGAACTAAAATAAATCTTTTAAACTTCGCGTGCACTATATGTTCCGGCGTAAAGTCAAGCGCCGGCACGCCAGCAGGGAACGTTAGAACAGGGAGGGCTGTGAGACGACGTCAGCCAATTGGACGCTGACCGACCCATCTCCAGGACGACAACGCGACATCTATTTGAACAGGACGTAAGCGCCGTGCCGACTGGCCGCGGCCCACTTCAACAGCAGCATCAAGATTAGGCACTTCAAGACCAGCGACTTCGGAATTGTATACAGTGAAGAACGTTGTTTATTTGCATGTCGCCTTTTGCTTGCGACACTTCTGTGTTTTGTCAAAGTTAAGTATTGTCATTGTTCATTTCGTAATAAAACTCATTAATACGATTTACTTTCTGACACTCCTTTTCACATTCTTCAGGCATCAGCAAAAATATCCTGTGAGTGCGTTAGCATCACTGGAATAAATTATTGGGGTAGGAGGGGACCCTTATTCTATAACAGAGTACATCGGTGTTTAGCTGTACAAAATTTGTTTAATTTCTGTATTGTTGTCAATGCAGCACACTGGTTTACATAGATCGTGACATGACAATTTCAGGACGATTGTCACGATAACGTATTACGTCCTGGTTTGCAGAAATAACGGTAAACACAACAATATCAAATTTAAATAGAAGGTTCTTTACAAGATTTTTCTTACATCTAGACAGTGAGGCACTGTCAGCCAAAGTGAATGCCTTGTTCACACAAGACTTCTCTTTTGGCGTCATACAGAGCGTTATGCCTGATCTGCCTTGTTCTACACTTGAAGCTGGCTCAGAGGAGCGTACCTGAAGTTTTCGATATTCTGCTTTTCGTAGCAAACTGTCCCCCACGTGGGTCCTTCCGTGTGTGAGCGTGGGGTTGATCTGAGATTCTGTTATTCTGTGCAACGGATTAATCTGCAAGATGCAATTTCCACCCCAACACTACTACAGAAGTCAAACAGACGCTCCTAACGTTCTAAAGAGAAATGCCTGAAAAACTTTCAGCAATAAATATCTTTTGGAGTCGTCCGCTGTAAGGAAATGACACAAAAATTCACAAAATTTCTTACGTAACTAGTGGGATACTTGGGTTCTGGAGTAGTGCTAGTTAGTGTAAGAAAAACATGAAACTAACGAAAGTTATTATTTATTTTCTAAAAATTCTGAGAAATCACAATGGCACTTTTAGTTATGAATTGAACAAGTTATATCCTGGTTCTTTTCAGAATGTAAAGTTACCTCTCATGGATAGGATTCGCTAATGAAATTTCTATACAAAGTTTAAGATGGTTGTTGACTTGGCAGAATGGCTCAGAGGCGCGCCTACACAACTTGAATAATTATACTTTAGAATGTTGCTAAGCACGGTCGAGGCTGTCGCGTGTGAAATGGAGTGAAGTGTACTGTTGTGGAGGAAATATGAGGCTCGCAATAGCTGTAGCGCACAATACCGATGACTGCTGTCTGCACCGCTCGCTGCTGACAAATAATATAACTCTCATTCTATCTGGATTGACCTTTCCCAATCAAACTCTCCCTACTCCTTGATGAAGTCAAGGATTCCTATTCGCCCCTAGTCTAACTATTGGCGTTGTTCACCGGTCAGATAACCAGTCCACTGCGTTGCCACTCAAAAATTCGCTCGCAGGCGTCTAACTATAACTCTGTCTGTTCACACTGCACAATAAGTGTGTCGGCCAACACAGTGAACAACACTTAATCGCAAGGACTCAATATAGAGTCTCCCTATGATTCTCTCTTGACAGAGGTGCTCTCCCAGTGAAGTACTGAGGAGAGACTTGTTCCTCGCTCCAAGAGCGACAATGGAATGGTGCCTCTGCCTGCCAGACATGAAGGTCTCTTCCATTATTCCTTCAGCTCAAGGCTTCAGAAATATCGTCTGCCAATCAGCATTGCTCTTCTAAAACGGGAGAATGACGTTTTGTTTAAGGCAACCAATCTGGAAACCTGTAGCATTGGCGTTTGGCGTTTGCTGTCTCCCTGTGAAAATCACTGAAACTACGCACTATGTGTAAAGAATGCGTAGGCTGGCCACTCCCACACAATGTAGCGGAATTTGCTTTTAAGCCGAACATGGGGTCATTCCCCTTTCCACTCAGGCCCACGCTGTCCGCTCCACGGGCGGTCACCGGCCGACATAGGCGGGGTCATCCTCTGAAGGGACCGGCGTCCCATTGTGCAGTTTCTCTCCCGAACTAACAGCTCCTGTGACTGTCGTGTCTGGAATATATGTGTGTACGCCAGCCTCGAGTATTTCAACCACGGTGCGCTTACTTGTTATTTGCATATCGTTTACATGAATTCGTACAACATTGACTTTATCTTATCGAGTTTGAGTTCGAATGAAGCGTCTTGATGTGCGGAATATGATTGTGAGGGCGGAATATGTAAGCAATGAAGGTCAGGAGACCACGACGTCTTACACGTGCTTCGCGTCACGGCCTTTTCAGACAAATGGCAATGTTCCTTTCATCTCGTGGAAACTACCCCGCCAATCGCAAAGGGCGTATCTTTAAACTGCTCCGAAATATCGCCACTCCTACTCCTTCTGAGTTTATTTCAGTCACCGGACATTTTGTGTCTGCTCCTGACGCCAAAAAGTTACATGCGTACGTCACGAAAGCACCAAGGAACTTTGACGTGATCAGTAACTGCGACTCTTTTAACTGCGTTTCCGGCCTTTTTGTATCTATCTGGAAAGATCCTCAACGCAATTTTCTAAAGAATTTCTCCATTGCAGGCGGTGGTGGGCCGCTATCTGCTCCCCTCGATGTATCGCCCGGCGCGTTCGTTGTCTCTCTCGCCGTGGGTTACCGACCCGCACTAGAAGCCTTTCGTTGTATATGAGCCGTAACTGTGGCAACTCGCCTCTGTATCCAAACTAAAGCGTTTCTTCCAGCAGCTTTTTTCAACTTTTGCTCATTGACATGCAGAATTTGGGTTCGGTGTGTTAATACTGTCGAATAGGGTGTCATCCCTTATTTGCACCATGTACTGTACATTTTGAGATGCAAATCTGCTCATTACCACTGATGTATGTCAGGTGACACATCCATCTACTTGTAACGACGTGTAAAATCTCATGTAAGGTGTGAGATTAACATTCATTCAAGCTGCCACCTTACAGTTTATTTATTGTCTAGCGATCCGTGACAGCAGGATTCCTGGACACCATATATTTGACGTCAAGGCATGATTAAACACTATAAATCAATCAAATCTAAAGGCCGTAAATTCTACTAAATACCTAGGAATTATAATTATGAGCATTTTAAACTAAAAAGCACCCCAAAAAATGATGCGAGCGAATAGACCAAAGGACTGCGTTTTATTGGTAGAAACCATAGGAGATGCAACAGATCTACTAAAGAGACTGCCTACACTATTCTTGTCCATCCTCGTTTGGAGTACTCCTGCGCGGTGTGACATTCTTACCAGATAGGATTAACGGAGTGCATCGAGAAAGTTAAAAGAAGGGCAGCGTGTCTTGTGCTATTGAGAAATAGGGGAGGGAGTGCAATGGATATGGTACAGGGTTTTGGGTGGTCAACATTAAAACAAAAGCAATTCTAACTGCGTCGGTATCTTCTCACGAAATACAGGCTGTTCTTACAGTGAAGGTAACAACAACCAGTCATTATTAACGTTATTTATTTATATAAATAGCCCCGTTTCAGTTTTCGAAGCGGCAGGTTCATCATCAGACAGCTTGATCACGTTCAGATACAGCTTTGTTACCTTCCATTAGTTATCACTTTTTTCCTCTACATGAGCACCCATGATTATTCTAGCGAAAGCGCTTTATGAAGGACAATGTTTGAAAATCCCCATCGGGATAGCGAAGTCGATAATGACTGAAACATGTGGTTACATATGCCAAGGGCATCTATTCCGATCTAATACACATATTGAAACGCGTACGTTTCATATGTATTCATTACCAGCGATGGCGAGGCATGACAGAATCTCTGACCAGAGAGTTATTTATCGTTGCTAGTCTGCGCTTGATCGCGCGAGTGTTCAGTTGCGAGTAGAAGTCGGATACAGTTGTGTGTGGCGAGTCGGCATGCGTCCGCGGTGTACTCTGCCCACGAGTCTGGTCAGGAATGTGGTGGACGATGTGTATATTATTGTAGAAGGTAATGAAGCAGCATTGCGCTCAGCTAATAACGTATGTTAATTGTAATTAATTTGTTCAAAAAATGCCCCAATAATAATTATTTTATAAAGTCAATCTTTTAAAGAAAAGTAATCATTTCAATTTAAAGAATTTTTCCACTCTTTTGAAGAAAAAGCATTTACTTCAATTTAAAGAATATTTTCTATGCATTTCCTCCAAGAATCAAAATTAAATACAGGCAAGCATTGCACGGAGCTGCGCCGAAAAATAAGAGCAGATATAGATGCAGTGTTACTGAGGTAAGAATTTATCAGGTTTAATTATTTCTCAGGGCCGAAGGTCAGCGTTGCTGCCCTTACAAGTTATATCACGTTGAATTATTTCTGTTCAGATGTTACATTCAGTTCATGCTTCATTATTTAATTAATATTATTGTGTGGGTTTATGATCAATTATTATTCTAAAATTTTGCGGGGAGTTTACATTTGCGCAATTTTTATTCTTTAATTTTGCAAGGAGGTTACGCTTGGCTCATTTTTATTATTCACTTTTGTGGAAAGACAACATTTGGCACACATTTTTATAATCATTGACTTCAAATTTTTTGTGGGGAGGTTACAATTTCACTAATTTGACTTTTAAAATTTTTGTGGGGAGGTTACAATATACAAAAAAGAAAAAAAGTACACCTTTATATTTAAAAAGAAATTTACAGTGCATTCGAAAACCATCCGAACAGCGTCACTGCTGCACTGCTGAAAGCGACAGAACTTAAGAGCCTCGACCCGCCGACGAATGTCGCATCGATCAATCCTAAATTAAAATATGTACGACAATTTTGAATCGAACTCACCTATATATCAGAATCAAGTGAACAAACCAGTCAGTCGGAAACAACCGTTCGATCGTAGAAGTGATAATGCAGAATACGAAACGGAACAAAATTGAACAGAAATATCCAAATAAGAATTGGAAGACAGTCTGTAACATTCTCGCCACAAATGTGTTTTCAAGGATTCCTGAAAACGTTACAAGTACAAATGAGAGATTTAATGTTATTGGCTAATGCGACACATATCTGATGTCAAAAATGCCTTGTGGTGGACGCGCTCTCACAGAGATTTACGTGTGGTTGCTGTTTAGATATATGGAAGGACATCAAGTGAAAAATAGCTTTGTTAAAACGAACTGATCGTAAATATATAGAATTCTCCGACTTGTTGGTTCCATATCAGATTGCTTACCCCTACATGAAAAACGACGCCATAATGTGACTTTTCGGGAATTATGTCTATTCTATTTTTAACAAGAAAGTTTCGTATACGTGGCATTATTTCGTAGTCGGTGGTGACAAACGTACCTCGGAAAAGAGTGTTTTTATACACTCTCATTAAAAGATCACAAAATAAAATTTGGAAATTTGCTGAACATCCGTTTCCAAAAGTCGTATATAGGATAAGAAACAACTAGCTGCTCAGTCTATTGTTGTGGAAAGTGTAGGAGTGATGACGACAAGTAGGGGATAGCTGCTGACGGCGAAGTACGGTGGGGACTACGTGGGCCCCGAGGCCGCTACGGTAGCCGTGAAGGACTCAGCAGAATCTTGAAAGGCATCCCTCATCCGCTGGTCATGTGACAAACGAAAATGACAATCACCTGTAACTGTGGTTTGTATGTTATGCAAATTCATCGAAGAATTTGTCTTACTTGTGAAGAAAAGTGTAACTGTAGCAACAAATGCAGCCAATAGTAAGTGAAAAATAACGAAATTTCACATGTAAAAAAAGTTATTTTGCTACTTTTTGAACTTCCACCGCTAGGAGTGTGAATCCTGAATCCTTCCTGGTCATGCTGACAAAGTTTTATGATGTTATTTGTAAAAGTATAAACAGTCCTGTGGTGCCTCTCCTGCTCCAAGTCGCCTCGTTTGACGTCATTCCCCCTTCAGTCTTCAGCAGTTATGGGAGCCAGCAGGCGATCGTCTTGGACCACTACTCCGGATTCAGGTAAATCGCGCAGGATGCTTTCGTATTCGCAGATGGTCCGTGTGTCCTTGGCATAAGACGTCCTGTTATGCTGGACGAGTGTTGCAGCTGCGTATCGACGCGTTCACCTGTTGCTGTCTCTTCTGTTGTTGTAAGGTGGCGCGTGTGGTAGTGCCTCTCTCTGATGACGTGACATTCAGACGCTATTTCGGAGGTGGTGGTATCCTGAGCCCCTGCCCAGACTCTGGCTCCATCAAACTATTCCACGGTGAGATGGAGTAGGCGAGCTACGAGACTATTAACTGCCCTCTGGTGATCGCAGCCGTGTTATTAGTTCCCTCAGCACTGTAATATAATTGTGACATCGCCTGACGCCAGCAAGTTTTGTCATGACCATATCCCATGAGCACCTGTCAGAGGACCGGTTTGGTGTGGTCAAGCTACCAGTGTAAGGTGGAAGGATATGCGTGAAGGCTCCAGAGGCAGCAGTGCCACATAGCAGCGATATTCCGCTGGCATACGTCCTTCTACCAGTAGGAAACGTTCAGCGTCCGAGGACCACAGCTGCGGTATGTGAGTTTTTGGGGAGTGTGACTGAACAAATAAATGTATGCCAAATGGATGGTGAAGACTGTCAGTCACAATTCCATGTCCCTTGTTACAGCTTGGAGTCCTCGGGAGACATTCACTAGCTGATCAAAAGTATCCGGACACCCAAAAAACATATGTTTTTAATGTTAGGTGGATTGTGCTGCCACCTACCGTCAGGTACTCCATATCAGCGACCTCAGTAGTCATTAGACATCGGGAAAAAGCAGAATAGGCAGCTCCGCGGAACTCACGGACTTCGAACGTGGTCATGTGATTGGGTATCACTTGTATCATACGTCTGCAGGTGGGATTTCCACACTCCTAAACATCCCTAGGTCCCCTGTTTCCGATGTGATAGTGAAGTGGAAACGTGAAGGGGTAGAAACAGCAAAAACGTGCACAGGCCGACCTCGTCTGTTGACTGGCAGTGACCACCGACAGTTGAAGAGGGTCGTAATGTGTAACAGGCAGACATCTGTCCAGACCATCACACAGGAATTCCAAACAACATCAGGATCGAATGCAAGTACTGTGACAGTTAGGCAGAAGGTGAAAAAACATGGATTTCATGGTCGAGCGGCTGCTCATAAGCCACACATCACGCCGGTAAATACCAAACGCCGCCTCACTTGGTGTAAGAGGAATAACCATTGGACGACTGAACAGAAGAAAAACGTTGTGAGGAGTGACAAATCGCGGTACACAATGTGGAGATCCGATTGCAGTGTGTGGGTATGGCGAATGCACAGTGGACGTCATCTGCCAGTGTGCCTAGTGCCAACAGTAAAATTCAGAGGCCGTGGTGCTATGGTGTGGTTCTGTTTTTCATGGAGGGCCTCGCACCCCTTGTTGTTTTGCGTGGCACTATCGCAGCACTGGCCTACATTGATGTTCTAAGCACGTTCTTGCCTCCCACTGTTGAAGAGCAACTCGGGGATGGCGATTGCATCTTTCAACAAGATCAAGTAACTGTTCATAATGAAGGGCCTGTGGTTGAGTGGTTACACGACAAAAAGAACACTTTTGGGATGTTTTGGATCGTCGATTTCGTGGCAGTCATCACAGGCCGACATCGATACCTCTCATCAGTGCAGCACTCCCTGAATAATGGGCTGCCATTCCCCAAGAAATCTTCCAGCACCTGATTGAACTTATGCCTGCGAGAGTGGAAGCTCTCATAAAGTCTTTGGGTTGGCAACACCTATTGAATTCCAGCGTCACAAACTTGTAAGTCATTTTCAACCAGTTGTCCGGATACTTTTGATAACATAGTGTATATGTGGTCGAGGGGGAGTGATCAGTGAAGTATGTATATCCGTCGTGGACCTCACGAGCGAGACACCACGTGTCATGTAGCACCAGAGACAGCGTGAGCGTCCATAGTGCCGGGCAGATAGAGTTGGGTGACGTCTGATCTGCAGGATCCTAAGACGCTACTAAAATGGTAGCCTGTGACCTAGTGTTCTGTATTCCTATTCAGGAGTGGAGAAATTTGGTCAGAGTAAAAGATTATCCAATCATCGCTGATACGCCCGCTAAACCCACTGTGTAGAACAGGTGATTAGGATCGTGGAAAGGGCCAACTAAGGTGTCGGTCAGTTTCACTTAAAAATTGTGATTTATTGTAATTTAATAACACATTTAAAGCCGACCGGGGTGGCCGAGCGGTTCTAGGCGCTACAGTCTGCATCCGCGCGGTCGCTGCGGTCGCAGGTTCGAATCCTGCCTCGGGCATGGATGCGTGTGTGATGTCCTTAAGTTAGTTAGGTTTAAGTAGTTCTAAGTTCTAGGGGACTGATGACCTTAGAAGTGAAGTCCCATAGTGCTCAGAGCCAACACATTTAAACAAAACTGACACATAGAGGTACCTTTACAACTACGAGTTTCAAATCCAATTCTTTCAAGGCTGAAGGCTTTCAAACAAGAAATCTTAATGATTATAAAGAATGACCCTCGATTGCAAATAGAAACGGGTTATTGACCTAGGTTTCGGCGCGGATAACAACGCCTTCTTCGGAACACATTAAAACTATAAACTGCCTAAGGAGGCATGGTCCAACATTAATACAGAACGCCCAAAAGGGCAAAAGACTCGCATAAAATATAAAATAAACGGTACGTGTGTACCATTTCAACAGCTGTACTTCGCTCAAACGTCAGAAGTGTGCTTTCTCACCCCAGCCAATGTTCGGTGGGCCGCGGGCTCTCAGGACGCCTGTCACGGCCGAATGCCGGCTATAATTTTACTCAATATTGAACTTCTTAGTTTGGACCATTCACTCTTTCTGCTTTGCTTTCTTTTCACAGTTCAATACCCTTCCTTTCTATTTTCTGTTCTTGTTTACTGTGTTCAGTTTTTTACAAGCTATCCACTGTGCCATCTTACAACAAAATCTGAGGAGGTTGCGATTGGGAGTTTCCCTTGCCAGTTGCCTTCAGTGCTAACAATCAATATCATCATCAGTCTTCCGCTTCACATGTAGCTCTACATGCAGTCCTGCATTTGCACGTGTTTGCTGTCATTATACTATTCACCATCTGGTATCTTCTGAATTCTGCTCTTCTTCTTCCATGCACCGTTCCTTCCATGGCTTCTGTCAGCAATATATTCTCATCCAGTGCCCAAGCCAACTGCACTTCCTCTTCCTGATTACCATCAAAATCTTTCTCTCTTCCCCCATTATTCTCAATGTCTCCTAATTGCTCTCTTTGTCCGCCCAATTTACACTGAAGCGCCAAAGAAACTGGTATAGGCACGTGTATTCCAATACAGAAATATGTAAACAGGTTGAATACGACAATGCTGTCGGTAACGCCTACATAAACCAACAAGTGCCCGGCGCAATTGTTAGGCCTGTTACTGCTGCTACATTGGCGGGTTATCAAAATTTATGTGAGTTTGAACGTGTTGTTATAATCAGCGCACGAGCGATGGGACGCGGCATTTCCGAGGTAGTGATGAAGGGGGGATTTTCCCACACGATAATTTCAGGAGTGTATCGTGAATATCAGGAATCCATAAAACATTAAATCTCTGACACCGCTGCGACCGAAAAAAGATCCTGCAAGAACGACAAATGAATCGTTCAATGTGAGAGAAGTGTAACCCTGAGAGGTAGCATGAGCCCCCTCTCATATTTCTATCTTACTCTGAGTAATTCGATTTTCCTCTCCAATTGCATGGGGTGAAAAGTTGCTATGCCTTCACACGCGGACTTCCCACGCAGCGTCTCTCGTCACCCGGGTGGTCCGGTGACAGGCGAGTTCTGCTGAGCTTGAAAGGGTTCAGCCGACGGGTGTGAGGGAGTCGAGTGGATGTCTTCCAGACGCCAACATTGTCATAAGAGCGGGAGCGACACGCCCAGAGGGACCTGAAGGGGCGGCTGGGCTAGAGATACCGTTACTTCGCAGAAACTTAGTGAAAACACTTTCTACCAGGCTACCAGCGAGGCGTGGCAATGACTTGTGTTCCCAGGCAACTTGGCGGGAAAATTCCTACGTTTTGTGCAAAATCATAACTGTGATTGGCTTGCTCAGGTCATAGCTCCGTGACGTAGCAAAATCGGCGCAGATATTGGCGCCAAGAATCTCCATTGGTGGAATGGTAGTGCTTCGGCAATAGAGTGAATTTTCTGCCGGTTTTCGAGATGCTGATTTGAACGTTAAACCACGGCCACTGTCGTGGGGGTGGAAATGTTCTGTGTTCGGTTTGTACGGGTGCTCTTGAGAGGGTCGGCTCTCGCCTTTCGGTCGGGGTAGGTTACAAGACTGAGCTCTCGCTGCTCTGGACAGCCTGCCTTCCGTTGGCTGTCTAATATACTTTCATTTAATTGTAACTGTTTGACGAAGTTGCTGAAGTTTCGACTTCAACGTAACTTACCGAGTACAGTTGGCAATTGAGCGTTCTGCGTACAAGCGGCCTATGTTGTCCATCTTGAGCAGTTCTGGCTAAAGTTGATTGTATCGGAGTTACTGTGTGACTTCACTTGTTAAAATCAATCACTGTACTGTCAGTGATTGTGTGGCGAGCCTTCTTCGTCTCCCACAGAGGCGCCGTTTTATTGATAGGAAGTCTATCGTCTGGAACAACCAGACCCGGATAATTTGTTTCGGGCTATACTCGCGACATTATCATCACCACGACGGGACGTCGAAGCAACCAACCATCGCTTCCGGTACGCCAGATCGTGTCCTTGCAGTTAAGAAGACAGCATGGTTACGTATGTCCGCAGCAAAGGCAGATTAGAGAATTTCCTCTGTGATAATCAGAGATCAGCAGAGCGCGCCTGTTCCCGTCTTTTCTTACGTGGTTATGTCTTGTTTGTTCATTGCCTGAGTTCTCACTACTATAGCAGCAATTAATGTTGGATTGTCTGGGTGTTTCTCATAAGATTTGAGTTGCAAGGAATTGGCTCCACATACCACTCGGTCATAAACGTCACAAGCTAGTTTATGGACAACTTCACCTTCACAGCACTTATTTGAGTATCCATTTTGACGTATTCTAAATGTTTCATGTGTTTTGTTTATTATTTTGAGTTTAGTCATAATAAATCACATTGTTATTTTGTATAGAATTTTCATTCTGTGGACCGGTAAAGCAACCCTTTCATTTCTCACTACATTAATGAAACTTTCCTTTATCAAATTAAATTATTGCAGGTGCCAAACTCTTTTCTACTCCACTTGCGGGGTCGATTACAGTCAGTTCGCCTTTCTTCTTAATCCATGTGCAACAGCAAAAGTCGGAGTTAGAAAAGGGGGGGGGGCTTAGAGCATCATTTCCATATGATGATTCAAGAAGAATTTAGTGTTAAATACACTGCTAGCCCCGGCACCTCGCAACCCTTCCGCATATTGCTGCAGATTTCAATGCTGGACCATCAACAAGTGTCAGCGTGCGAGCCATTCAACGAAACCTCATCAATATGGGTTTTCGAAGCCGAAGACCCAGTCATGTACCTTTGATGAGGGCATGACACAAAGCTTTGTGCCTTGTCTGGTCCTGTTAACAAT
This sequence comes from Schistocerca nitens, assembly GCF_023898315.1. Lineage (NCBI taxonomy): Eukaryota > Metazoa > Arthropoda > Insecta > Orthoptera > Acrididae > Schistocerca > Schistocerca nitens. Next base: position 332,728,667 of record NC_064621.1, read on the forward strand.
GACATTGAACTGTTGATGATTGGAAACATGGTGCCTGGTCGGACGAGTCTAGTTTCAGATTGTATCGAGCAGGTGGAAGTGTACGGGTATGGAGACAACGTCATGAATCCATGGATCCTGCATGTGAGGAGGTGATCGTTCAAGCTGGTGGAGCCTCTGTAATGGTGTGCGGCGTGTGCAGTTGAAGTGATATGGGACCAATAATACGTCTAGGTAGGCCTACGACTGTGACAAGTGACATCCTGTGTGATCACCTGCATCTAATCATGTGAATGTGCATTCCGACGGACTCGGGCAATTACTGCAGGACAGTGTGACACCACGTACATCCAGAATTGTTACAGAGTGGCTTCAGGGACACTCTTCTGAATTTGAAAACTTCCGCTGACCATCAAATCTGGAATGCCTTGCAACGTGCTGTTGAGAAGAGATCTCCACCCCCTCGTAATCTTACGGATTTGTGGACAGCCCTGCAGGATTCATGGTGTGAGTTCCCTCTAGCACTACTTCAGACAGTCGAGTTCATGCCACGTCGTGTTGTGGAACTTCTGTGGGCTCGCGTAGGCCGTACACAATATTAGGCTGGTGTACCAGTTTCTTTGACTCTTCAGTGTATCTCTTCCATCCTCAAATGCTTCTATTCTTCTATCGTCCTCTTTCTTCAGTGTCCAAGTCTCAGCTACGTATGATGCCACGCACCATATAACACTGGGCCAGTCCTTTCTCCTGGTTCCTGTCCATGCACCCACATAGAGGGAAATGGTGAATAACATGACCGAGGGTACAAAAGGCCCTTTCAACCTCGCTCATCGTGACTAATTCGGGGAATAGCATTTCTTGTCGTCGCACAGTGACAGCGAGCCTCAGTCCTGGTCTGCACCTAAGCGTGGACAAAGCCGAGTCTCGTTGGCTATGCAGAGCTGTCACCGTGAAAGGTAGGTCGGGCTGCCGAGCCGGTAGGCCGGCAGCGCGTGACTAATGCGCATGCGCGCGCGGCGCGTAACCCGGCAGCAGGTAGGCACCTCCAGCCACTTTTTCTCGTCCGCTTCGCTCTCCCCCACCGCCGGTAGCTCGCTGGCATTTACCGCGCTTATATTCGCTCGCTGCTGCCGCTCGTAAAGTTGGGAGCGGCCGCCCACCAGCCTCCGTGTGTGTTTATTGTTAATCTCCGTCCGGTGGCTACCGTCTGCATTGCGCTATTAACGCGTCGTCCCACAGGGACAGAGCAGGGTTTAACTCAAGCAGTTTATCGAACATCGTGCGGTCCTGCTGTTTGTAAGCAACTTGGGTCTGTAGATCTGTGCTATTTGGCGCATACACTATCCAGTTAAGACTATCCCCACACGTTTTGGTCAATATTAAAATGAGCTGTGTCCACCCTTCGCCTTTATAACGGCTTGAATGCTGGGGATACTTTCAACGATGTCTCTGCATGTCTCTAGCGGAATGGTAGTCCATTTTTCCTCAAGAGACGAAACCAGACCTGATAGTGATGGACGCTGGGAGCTGGAGTGAAGTCGGACTGTGGATACGGCAGTCCATTTCAAGAGTGTTTTGTATGCAAAACATTACGTCGCTGATGCTGCTTGACAGCATCCAAACAGTTCCTCCATGGCACGTAATACACAATCGTGTAAAATGTGTCCTTCCTACCACGAAAAACACCTCCATTATGTATCACCACCACCTTCGTACTCCACTGTTGGCATTACACATGATGTAATGTTCTCCTGGCATTCGTTACCCCCTCCCTCCCATATTCGGATTGCCACAGTGTGTAGCGTGATAAACTACTCCAAATAATTCGTTTCCAGTTATCCGCTAACCAGTAGCGTCGCTCTTTACACCATCTCAGGCGTCGCTTACCATTGACTACAGAAATGTGTTGCTTACGAGAGGCTGATCGATCAATGTAGCCTGTTATTTTTTACTCCTCAAGCATACTCATTGTGCTAGATGGACACTTTTGATCTCTTCCGCCGATTTCGTGCGATTTTTTTTATAACCGTTCTCAGCAGTGCTAAGTGATTTACAAACACCATTCGTATAAAACAACTGGCCCTCGGAAAATAAGTGTTTTATTAGGCTAGAAAAATCGATCCAGGCCTACAAGACAGCAAACATGCTTCACGAAATTCAATTTTCTTCTGCAAACTGTGTCGCATGTAAGTATTCCCGTTCGTCAGTACACGAAGTCTGTCTACTCCTGCGTTATCTACGATTGTTTCTTCAAGGAAATTTGGAAATTTGTGATAAGTTCCTATGGGACCAAACTGCTGATGTCATCGTTCTATATGTTTACATACCAGTTAATCTAACTTAATCTGACTTACGTGAAGGGCAACACACACACCCATGCCCGAGAGAGGACTCAAACTTCCGACGGGGGGAGCCGCGTGGTTTCTTCATGTTTCCACTTCACATCACCAGCAGCCGATTGGGCAGCTTTAGAAAGATTGAAATGTGCCTGATGGGTTTGTTAACCGGGTTACAAACTTGCAGATTATTAACGGGGGAGGGCATTTGTACAAAGCAGCTGGGAGTAAGGCATTCTACAGTCTGCGTATAAGGAAATATTAGGCCGTTGCATTCTCATTCAGAAGTCGAATTAGAGTGTTGGTTGTATGTGGGAAGGTCGTCTTATGCCTTGTGTAAGGAAGAGAAACTACTACCGCCATTATGTCAAAATTCGGCGGCGGCATAATGATTGCCTATAGGGACTGAAGGTTTATCGTTCCACAACGCTGTAGCTTGCGTTTGTTAGGATTTCCTGATTGTAAAGCGAATATGGTGTCAGTGTGTTAAGGAGCGCCATATTCAACGCCATGCTTAACCACAGCTTGTTTGACTGCGCTGTATCGTACACCAACGACACATGCCTTGAGTCAGCAATTACGCTTATCAACACACACAGTGTGACCATGCTAGAGCATCTCTGCCTTTCAGAACACCGACCACAACAGCATGCCCAACATTGGATACAAAGATCCTTTATTAAGCGCAATAAACTGATTAAATAGAGCACAAGTACATTACTCGAGCCCAAGTACAGAGTCCAAAGGTAGTTGGATATATGCTGTACGGAACAATCTGACTGGCATAGTAAAACTCGCAAACTGGTTGTCGTACAAATAACAGCCAGATCACAAGATTTGAGAATCAGTTGAAAAGGACAAGGGGCACACCACAAGGCATGTTGGGACGTTTATTCCGTGGCGGAGAAAACCGACTGCTACAAAGTGACCGTACAGAGCACTGTCGTCCAATTCACGAACGATGGCGGTCGGCGCAGGTCGAGGCATGTACGGGGATTGCAGTGTTGTTAGTTCCAAATAACAGTTGCGATATGTGCATAGAGAGAGCTTTATGCTTGAAGAAAACATCTGTCCTGAAAATTACTTTATTTTCTTTGCTAATGTAGAATTTGTCGCTTACCATCGTCAGCCGTGACAATTTGCAACAAATGGAACGAAAAGGACTCGCAACGATCACTTTTAATGCTCTCGTTGGCTACGACGTTCACACCAGAGCACTCAGCACGCGACTGAACGCTCATTGGTTGTCGGATAATGCTTGACGTCAGGTGAAAAAAACAACTCCACCTATATGAGATGCGTTCCAAACTTGTACCGCGAATAGGGGCCTAAGCGTGGTGATTTGCTCGCCACTGGTGGGACTGCACAAAACCAATAACATTTACCAATATTCCAGTCGCTAAATACAGTACCGTACTTCTAACTGGTTGCTAGAGTGGAAACATTTCTTTCCAAACGGAAACCTTAAACATGCCTGCGAATCAGCCACTGTGTAAATCTTACCTACCCCTATGTAGGCAACCCACACTAACAAAATGCACCACCACCCCCTTCCTGAGGGGTAGGGGTGTGGGAGGGGGTGGTGGACAATAGGTTAAGTGCAGCGACATGGAAAAGCACTTAGCAGAACAATAGGATAAGTACCTGTCAGTCAAAGGAGAACAATAGGTTGACATAGAAAAGCACTTAACAGAACAACAGGTTGACATGGAAAAGCACTTAACAGAACAATAGGTTTGCCCCTGAGTGCATACTTGCCACTGATGTAGGCAACCTGCAATAACAAAATGCACCAGCACACCCATAGCCCTACCACTAAGAAGTTGGGCTGTTATAGGACTATTTTCATTTCATCCAAACATCACAGTGGACTTGAAGTGAGGCAGAAGGAATCCCAGACGTTTGCCCAACTTCTTAGTGGTAGGGCTATGGGTGTGCTGGTGCGTTTTGTTAGTGCAGGTTGTCTACATCAGTGGCAGGTATGCACTCAGGGGCAAACCTATTGTTCTGTCTTTGGGACTGTGTTTCCAGTTCAGGCATTCTTGTGATGGCCGGTGACCAAGGAAAACTTCCTCAGCCAGAACTGCGTGATTGTCCACTGTTCAGCAAAAAATTAAAACGTATTTTTGTTTGAAAACCGGCCTGTTATTGACGAATGGATCTTTACAGCCAGTGTCACAGGATGCTGGGCGTGTGGGAGGGTGTCTCAGTGGGAAATACTTGGGAGGGGACTTATAGTTCACATGATATACCAAGGGAAACTCCACAAAAAACCTTGGTCGCTATCGTGGGATGTGGAATATTTTTGAAGAATTACCTCCTTCCTTTTGCAGTTGATGGCAACTCTTACTTGCTGGTCATGCTTGCAGAAACTCTTATTACTATAACGAACCAAAACCTTTGTTCTATAACCTTCCTCTTCCAGTTTCGTACGTCATCAGAAAAGACCTGGGGTAGATGAAGACTCTGCACTTGATAAAGACATCCCATGTATCGACTCCTGATTGAACACTTTCTCCTTAATACACCAGTGTCTCACGCGATTACTCAGTGAGAGATACGAAACATTTCATATGAAGGCACTCCTTTCTACAATTGACCAAGTTGCACAAAATCTCAGCTGGAAGTAAAGACTGCTCTGATTTTTGCGAATGATACAGTGATACAGCCGTTGTTGAAGACATCATAGAGAGACTTCAGGACCGATACCTAGTTTCAAACCACCAAGTAGTATTTTTTGAGTCAGAAGATGTGTTATTTTGTTTAGGGTAACGTCACTGAGACCTCAAGAGAAGGACACAGCCATTGGCGTTAACACTTCATAGATGTAAGAACTGTTGTCCAAATTACTAACAATGCATATCGTGGGTAATCTTGTTGTGTACGAATGGCACTGCATATCAAAACACAAGGTGCTTCGCCAATTTAACGATGATGAATGGAATCTGATACCTTTTACAAGATATCACTTACATATCACATTATCAGCATTACATATCACTTCAGGGCAGGCAGTGGTTTTAAAGAAACTCTTAGGGGTGAGTTCCTACTACAGTCCTGGAAATGGAAAAAAGAACACATTGACACCGGTGTGTCAGACCCACCATACTTGCTCCGGACACTGCGAGAGAGCTGTACAAGCAATGATCACACGCACGGCACAGCGGACACACCAGGAACCGCGGTGTTGGCCGTCGAATGGCGCTAGCTGCGCAGCATTTGTGCACCGCCGCCGTCAGTGTCAGCCAGTTTGCCGTGGCATACGGAGCTCCATCGCAGTCTTTAACACTGGTAGCATGCCGCGACAGCGTGGACGTGAACCGTATGTGCAGTTGACGGACTTTGAGCGAGGGCGTATAGTGGGCATGCGGGAGGCCGGGTGGACGTACCGCCGAATTGCTCAACACGTGGGGCGTGAGGTCTCCACAGTACATCGATGTTGTCGCCAGTGGTCGGCGGAAGGTGCACGTGCCCGTCGACCTGGGACCGGACCGCAGCGACGCACGGATGCACGCCAAGGCCGTAGGATCCTACGCAGTGCCGTAGGGGACCGCACCGCCACTTCCCAGCAAATTAGGGACACTGTTGCTCCTGGGGTATCGGCGAGGACCATTCGCAACCGTCTCCATGAAGCTGGGCTACGGTCCCGCACACCGTTAGGCCGTCTTCCGCTCACGCCCCAACATCGTGCAGCCCGCCTCCAGTGGTGTCGCGACAGGCGTGAATGGAGGGACGAATGGAGACGTGTCGTCGTCAGCGATGAGAGTCGCTTCTGCCTTGGTGCCAATGATGGTCGTATGCGTGTTTGGCGCCGTGCAGGTGAGCGCCACAATCAGGACTGCATACGACCGAGGCACACAGGGCCAACACCCGGCATCATGGTGTGGGGAGCGATCTCCTACACTGGCCGTACACCACTGGTGATCGTCGAGGGGACACTGAATAGTGCACGGTACATCCAAACCGTCATCGAACCCATCGTTCTACCATTCCTAGACCGGCAAGGGAACTTGCTGTTCCAACAGGACAATGCACGTCCGCATGTATCCCGTGCCACCCAACGTGCTCTAGAAGGTGTAAGTCAACTACCCTGGCCAGCAAGATCTCCGGATCTGTCCCCCATTGAGCATGTTTGGGACTGGATGAAGCGTCGTCTCACGCGGTCTGCACGTCCAGCACGAACGCTGGTCCAACTGAGGCGCCAGGTGGAAATGGCATGGCAAGCCGTTACACAGGACTACATCCAGCATCTCTACGATCGTCTCCATGGGAGAATAGCAGCCTGCATTGCTGCGAAAGGTGGCTATACACTGTACTAGTGCCGACATTGTGCATGCTCTGTTGCCTGTGTCTATGTGCCTGTGGTTCTGTCAGGTGATCATGTGATGTATCTGACCCCAGGAATGTGTCAATAAAGTTTCCCCTTCCTGGGACAATGAATTCACGGTGTTCTTATTTCAATTTCCAGGAGTGTATATTCTTGACAAACCAACGCTGCAGCAGGCTTTGGCAGTATAACCAATAATTCTACAAAAATATATGTTCTAAGTTAACCTCACGAGAGTACAGAAAAAATAGTAACAGAAACAAAGGATCCAAAGCTAAGAAAATCGAGCATACATGCTCAGAAGGAAATATCGTAAAGTAGAAAACGGATAAAAAAGTAAGCATAGCCGATGATGTCACTTGCTAGAATTCTGGTAATGTAAAATAAAGAACATATGTTACGTGGAAATGATATGTCAGGCCTCTGATAACCAGTTCTGCAATATTATCTAGAAATAAAATTTTCTCCGCGTTCTTCCACGTCTCTTCGAGTTAGTGTAGTCTTGAAGTACATGTGGCTATTCTTTCCCCCTTCTTCTTTATTCTCTTTACTGAGAAACTGCAACAGATAGACTTTCCCGTAACCCTCTCACGTACAGACGTAACAAGATTTCTACTCCCTTGCCCCTTCGGACAACTACTTCGTTACTCATTTATTTACGTCTTCTGGTGGATAGTATGAACTAGTCATTTATCGAAATGATTTGGAACGACCGTTTTACAGCAAGTGTATACATTATTTGTGTTACCATCAATGAATAAATTAATTTTTTTAATGTTACTCATGCAACTACACTCAAACGCGAATCTTTATTTCTTCTAATGGCAATCAGTTTTTAAATATAAATTCGTCAACAGAATAGGAGTTGTCCAGCAGAAATTATTTTCAGCTAAATTTAAAACTTGCTTTGCTACCTACCATACATTTTATGTTATTGGGCAAATTATAAAAAATTTCGTTTCTATATATGGAACTCCTTTCTGAGCCACTGACTGATTTAAAAGTGACTAATATATGTCGCTTTTACCACTTGTGTTGTATGTAAGGACATCACATTCATCTAAAATGGTGATGGGTTATTTATGACGAATTTCGCTAGCGAATATACAGGATGTTCGGAAATTCCCGTTACAAACTTTATAGGACTTGTAGAGGGGAGTGAATATATAATATTCCGAATAGGAACCCATGTCCTGAAAAGAAGTTTTACTTTCTACAACGGTTTCAATTCAGAATGGAAACTGTAAGTTGTCCATTTCTGCTGAGCGAAAGAGAAAAGTCTCAGAGCTGCTAGTCCTGGTGTGCAATTGGGTAGACAGCATGACGTGCACTACTTCTTGTGAGGTCGTACGCAGAGTTTAATTTAAGAGACTCCTGTAGAGACAGGAGCTCTGCCCGTTGCACTGGAAACTGAAGAGAGAACAGGTGGTATGGAGAGCGTGTACCAGCACGTCCTTCGTAGGTACGATGACTCTATCAACGTTGGTTGTCGCCACATCGAGCCACTGTTGTAATGCATCAGTACTGTTCTCTACATACTGCAAGTTGGGTCCTTTTTTGTTTTGATATAATGTAAACACGTAACGATAAAGTATTAAACAAAGAAATGTACTTAGGTGATAAATAGATGCTTTGTTACGTTTCCTTTCGAATTTTTGCCAAATAATTGTACTGAGTCACGATGAATTCATTTTCTCGAGCAGACGTGGATGAGTTCAAGATCTGAATTGAAACCGTTGTAGAATGGAAACAGTACGTTTCAGGACATGGGTTTCTATTCAAAACATTATGTACTCACAATGCTTTACAAATCCTAGAAGTTTGTAATGGAAATTTCCGGACACCCTGTGCGTATTGTGAGGACGTATCTAAAATATCTATCTCCCTGAAGAGGTACCTACAAGACGTCCATGGGTGAATGCCCTATATTATTCTTACGGTTCGCATTTGTGTGGTCAGTACTTTCTAAGTAATACGTTACCAGAAAATTATTCCATAAGACATTATTGGGTGGAAGTATGCAAAATATGTTTTGAGATTGATTCGTTTGTTTCCAACTACAGGAAGAGCAAAAGTAGCTGAACTGAATACTCAGAGAAGCTCAGTAATGTACTCCTACAACTCCAAGTTTTCATCATTACCTACACCCAAAATCTGGAGCATTCTACCCTATTTACATACTCCTGCTCACGAGCTACATCAATTGTTGGTATAACTCTGTTTGTAGCACAGAAATGAATATAGTGTGTTCTTCTCAAAATTAGTAGAAGAGTTCATTTTATGAGAACCACTTTACAATTTTGTAGAAAATATCATTTATCATCTCTTACGCTGATTTGTCTCTAATGGGATTCATCATAACACTAGTATCGTCCCTAAAAAGTGACAATTCTACTTGTCGAACGTCAAGTGGAAAGTCTTTCACATATATTAGCCATAGGAATGGACCAAAAATTGACCCCAGTGGAATTTCCTTTGTGATTTGTGATTTCTCCCCAGCCACTGAAATTTTTTGTTTAAATTATTTGTTTGAATTATTGTGCAAAACTTTTATATTATGTTGGTTAAGTATGATTCGGAGCAGCTATGTGTAAACCATCAATTCCATACACGTGGAGGTTTTCAAAGGGAGTAGCATGATCTGCGCAATCAAACCCCTTAGAAAAACCACAAAAAATTTTAACTGGCGGTATTTTATTATTTAAGCCTCTTTTTATGAGTAAATGTATAAACCGTATTCTCAGTCGAGCAACCGCTCCGGAATCCAAATTTTGATAAAGTAAGCAAATTACAACTCAGACGTGAGGCTACTCTTGATGAAAGTTATCTACATAAATAAAATTATGTCTGAAGTACTCTGTTCCTGATTGAAAGCCATCGCTCTAATAATAATGAGCTGACGTAATGTAAGCTGCTCTGCAAAAATCTGACTGCAGGAATTTTGAACAGTATAAACTGTCTAAATAATTAACGTGAACCTGGAAACTAGAGTAATTGGCTTTGCAAACTTTTATCACAAAAACTGTCTCTGAATAACATAAGTTGGCCCTCATTGAATAAATAAAAAAATAATTATCTTTTCTCCTTACCTCTATTCCGCACAAATCTGGATAACGCGTTGCAGTACTGCTGTGTCTTGCGCGCCGCTGTGCTAAAGCTACAAATTACTGTGTCTACATAGAGACTCTTGAGAGGTGCAATGAATTCTCTGTTAATTGCAAATCGAACTATTTATCGAACATATATGGTTGGATTATCCATTAAAAGAATTGTAAGAGAATGGTTGGTATGAAAATGAAATATGCGCGAAAATGACAACACTATGTATATATATATATATATATATATATATATATATATATATATATATATATATATATATTTGAGGAATAAGTGCTCTGGGCGGATTTTAAATTTAATGAACTTCTCAACATCCAAACAATACACTTTCCTATCCCTCAAATCTTACAACTTCCAGTACAATAACCAAGTTAGTTCGATGGCGCAGGAATAGTGAAAAAAAAACATCATTATTGTACTTACCTGACATTCCATTAGATTTCTTCCATCACAAATATCATAATCATGTTGATTGAACAAAACGATAAACTGAGAAATCAAATTTAAATCATAGTATTGCCATAGCTTCCTCATTAACATTGGTTAACAATACCAGTCTAAGTCTAATACACCTGAACTTCGACTCTGTCTCTCACAAAACTAAACAATGTCAGCTTCCACTGTGCCCTCGTGCAGCTCAAAGGTGTTAGCTTAACTTCTGCGATACAGCTCACAACATCGCTGCCCGCTCACAAACGATTCAGACACCAAAAAATCCCGATACGAAAATTATACATGACACCTACCATTGAGTATATTACTTTTGTGAATAATTAATTATTTTCGAAAATTTAATGAAGTTTCATATAATTAAATGTGCCAGATTATGAAGAACTGTGTACCTCTGTTGCACAACGGCTGCAGTGCCAAGCTGTATAGTCAGGACACAGGAACGAGAATGCTTCAAATGTGGCTATCAGCAATATTGGCAGTCTACAGGGGAGGCCACCCCTTTGAACAGTGCCGCGGAGTCGGCCAGCGCTCACGACGAGAAAGGGTTTGGGCCGCGCTGCCACGTTATTTCCTCGAGGAACGCTACGAAATTCAGAATGTATTTTAGTCACTTCTGACTTCTGTACTTCTGGTTTCTTCCTTTGGATTAACTAAATCACAAACGCTGGGATTCATGATTGGAACAGGCAACGGCCAAATTCGTGGCCCGTCCTTGTACATTCACAAATTGCGCTTTACTTGTAATGAACACAACGAAAAACCAGCCGAAACTAGATATAGAGCTCATACTCCGTCTTCAGGCCGTGAGTGGCCTACCGGGACAATCCGACCTCCGTGTCATCCTCAGTGGAGCATGCGGATAGGAGGGGCGTGGGGTCACCACACCGCTCTCCCGGTCGTTATGAGGGTATTCTTGACCGAAGCCGCTACTCGTCGGTCGAGTAGCTCCTCAATTGGCATCACGAGGCTGAGTGCACCCCCAAATATGGCAACAGCGCATGGCGGCCTGGATGGTCACCCATCCAAGCGCCGACCACGCCCGACACTCTTAACTTCGGTGATCTCACTGGAACCGGTGTGTTCACTGAGGCAAGGCCGTTGCCATAGAGCGCATACAAAAACCGAAGTTTGGAACAGTGGTTGGTTTTTCATTGCACTGATTAACACAAGGTGCTGACCTACAGATATTCCAGCATGCTGAAAGTTCGTCGTTTCTAATGATCTTGTTGTTGACGAAACGTAAAGCCACAATCTTCCGTCAACTTTTAATTCACTTTTCTTTGTGAATAACATTTGCATTACTAGTCTGACTTCTCATAATTACACATCACCGATAAATGTGTAGGTGTGAGATGTCAAACTAGTAAGGCCCTCCAGTATTTCTAGAACGTATCGTCTGCAGTTAACATACGCCTACTTCGACTACTCCTGTGTAGATGAGCTCTTTCACCATTAGAGCGTTGCCTAATCATCTAGCTGTCAAGCTGTGGACGCGTTCTGGCGTGCTACACCGAGGAAACAAGTTTTTGTGCGCTGCATCTCGCTTAATAACAGGCTGACAGCAACTGAGTACATTGCCGAGGCTGCCACCCAAACAGCCAGCTGAAATTTCTTGCACGACGTGTCTCGTTTTCTTTTGATACATTAGTAGGTATCCGTTTCCTTTAATCGACTCAACGCACTTACACGTTTTATAGACGCTGTCGGATCATTAAATGGGAAAGACTCGTGCTGCTGGCACTTATTAGTCTGTTAGCTAATTTAATGAGACACAAAAATGAAATATTTTCGTTATTAACAGTTAGGTGTACAAGTAGAGTGAGAAAATTGCGAGTTCACTTTAATAACGGAATTACGGTTTTACTCAGCATGCAGGCTCGTGCGCAGGGGCAAAGTAGACATTAACACCATTCAGGTAAAGGTAACAGGTGATGCTGACTAAAACATTCATACTGATCGTCTGCCGTATCATACGCTATGAACGGCATCATCTAGGTCAATATGAAGAACTACGTGCTCAGTATTCCGCCGACTGTCATCATCATTGAGATCAGGTGTTCTGACGCTGGTTCGCGTATTCCCAAATTATCGTGTTGTAAAGACGTGGACCACCGGCAGAACACCAAATATCAACGACATCATAACGAATCGCCAAAAAAGGGTTTCCGACGTTGTAACCGCTACTTCCAGGTAGTCTCTAAAGTGACCTCACGAGGCTTAATGCAGTCCTCTCGGCAGGAAAATACCCCTCTGCAGTAAATGCAGTTGAACGATTAACCATATACGAGGGCTGTTCGGAGAGTAGAGAGCGATCGGTTGCGAAATGGAAGCCGGAATGAAACTCTGTTTTATTTGCAACAGCTACCTACAGCTTCCAGCTACTTCTCTTGTAAGGTGGCTATAATTTCGGTTATTCCATACTTCAAAGTGCAGAAGATCACAGCATTTTAGTTTATAGAATTTCTGTTTCTTTCTTAACTAAGACAAAATACTCGTTTCCAAGTTATGACGAAGAAATCCTTATTATAGACCTCTTTCTAAGTAACTTGTCCGTATCATTGTGCAAAACGACTAAGTACACTTCTGGCTAATAAAATTGCTACACCACGAAGATGACGCGCTACAGACGCAAAATTTAACCGACAGGAAGAAGATGCTGTGATATTCAAATGATTAGCTTTTCAGAGTATTCACACAAGGTTGGCGCCGGCGGCGACACCTACAACGTGCTAACATGAGGAAAGTTTCCAACCGATTTCTCATACACAAACAGCAGTTGACCGGCGTTGCCTGGTGAAACGTTGTTGTGATGCCTCGTGTAAGGAGGAGAAATGCGTACCATCACGTTTCCGACTTTAATAAACGTTGGATTGTAGCCCATTGCGATTGCGATAGGCTGCTCGCATTGGTCGAGATCCAATAACTGTTAGCAGAATATGGAATCGTTGGGTTCAGGAGGGTAAAACGGAACGCCGTGCTTGATCCCAACGGCCTCGTATCACTAGCAGTCGAGATGACAGACATCTTATCCAAATGGCTGTAACGGATCGTGCAGCGAAGTCTCGATCCCTGAGTCAACAGATGGAGACGTTTGCAAGACAACAATCTGCACGAACAGTTCGACGACGTTTGCAGCAGCATGGACTACCAGGTCGGAGACCATGTCTGCTGTTACCCTTGACGTCGCATCACAAACAGGAGCGCCTGCGATGGTGTACTCAACGACGAAACTGGGTGCACGAATGGCAAAACGTAATTTTTTCGGATGAATCCATGTTTTGTTTACAGCATCATCATGGTCGCATCCGTGTTTAGCGACATCGCGGTGAACGAACATTGGAAGCGTGTATTCGTCATCGCCATACTGGTGTATCACCCGGCGTGATGGTATGGGGTGCCATTGGTTACACGTCTCGGTCACCTCTTTTTCGCATTGACGGAACTTTGAACAGTGGACGTTACATTTCAGATGTGTTACGACCCGTGGCTTTACCCTTTATTCGATCCCTGCGAAACCCTACCTTTCAGCAGGATAATGCACGACCGCATGTCGCAGGTCCTGTACGGGCCTTTTTGGATAAAGAAAATGTTCGACTGCTGCCCTGGCCAGCACGTTCTCCAGATCTCTCACCAATTGAAAAAGTTTGGACAATGGTGGCCGGGTAACCGGCTCGTCACAATACGCCAGTCACTACTCTTGATGAACTGTGGTATCGTGTTGAAACTGCATGGGCAGCTGTACCTTCACACGCAATCCAAGCTCTGTTTGACTCAATGCCCAGGCGTATTAAGGCCGTTATTACGGCCAGATGTGGTTGTTCTGGGTACTGATTTCTCAGCATCTATGCACCCAAACTGCGTGAAAATGTAATCACATGTCAGTTCTAGTATAATACATTTGCCCAATGAAAACCCTTTTATCATCTGCATTTCTTCTTGGTGTAGCAATTTTAATGGCCAGTAGTGTATTATTATTGTTAGCGATTTCTCCCAATATATGGTAGATGCTACGTAAATAGCTCAATCAACTTTTCTGTAGATTGTTCTGATTCTTCCAGTTGCATTTCATTATTTCCGATAGGGCTTGTTTACGTTCTTCCGACCACTCTGGTCTGTAATGTTTTAGTTTTAGTTTTGTTTTAGTCGATCACAATGTTATTGCAACTCAGAGTGAGGGAGTTTCGATCTTGATATTTCACGATGACACCCTCAATCACTTGACAATATACGTAAAACTGTCTTGAAAGCATTCTCAATGAGATGCATTTTCCATAGTCACCACTGTTCTTGTTTTCTGCAACGTCACAGCGTGTTTCCGATAACAGCCACGAGAGGCCAAACGCTATAACATTGTGGTAAGTTAATAACTTCCCACTTGTCTGTTTTGTGTCTGAAAGTGTCTTACTTAAAATTTTTTGTTGATCTTAGGTTTGCGTTTTTCAGCCCCTTTATAACTTCGTTCAGCCACGGTGTTGAGTTCTCAAGTAATGTTATATAGTCTATTATCCTTTTTGTCAAATCGCTCTACTGGTAGTCTATTGAAATGACCAAAGAATTTCATTCGGCTTTTCTTAATGTCACTTTCAAAGTTGTAAAACTGTTCTGTTGTTTTGATTGACTTAGCCTTTATACCTCTCTCCTAAAATTTTCCTAATGATCTTCTTCTCTTCCGTTTTGATTTCTCCATGTTCGCGTTTTCTGTTAAGCATCAATGTTTCGCTTGCATAGAGGACTGTTGGTTTTATGAGTGTGCTGCAGGGCCAAATTTTTGTCTCTCTTGAAATGGATTTATTACTGTTGTTATTGTATTGATATAAGTTACCATGCATTCATGCAGAATCAGCATGTAAAGAAAGCTAAATGTCACCTTCGCCCCATAGCTAAGTGCTCAGAGCGGCTTACTGCCCTGCGGAGGACCTGGATTCGATTCCCAGTAGAGCCAGGATTTTTCATTCTACAACTACATCTACATCTACATCCATACTCCGCAAGCCACCTGCGTGAAAAGGAGGATTGTCGGTATGCCTCTGTGTGGGCTCTAATCTCTGATTTTATCCTGCGTCAATTCGCTGCAGATCCTCCTGCATTTCGGTACAGTTTTCCATTGTTACAACCTCTCGATATACTACAGCATCATCCGCGAAAAGCCTCAGTGAACTTCCGATGTCATCCACTAGGTCATTTATGTATGTTGTGAATAGCAACGGCCCTACGACACTCCCCTGCGGCACACCTGAAATCACTCTTACCTTGGAAGACTTCTCTCCATTGAGAATGACATGCTGCGTTCTGTTATCTAGGAACTCTTCAATCCAATCACACAATTGGTCTGATAGTCCAAATGCTCTTACTTTGTTCATTAAACGACTGTGGGGAACTGTATCGAACGCCTTTCGGAAGTCAAGAAACACGGCATCTACCTGGTAATACTAGAACGGGAGGCACTCAGCCTCGTGGTGCCAACTGAGGAGCTTCTGGACAGACTAGCAGCGGCTCCAGGTCGCGGAAACTGACAACGGCCAGGAGAGTGGCGTGATGACGTCACGCCTCCTCATATGACATCCAACTACACCGTTAGCAGAGGATGACACGGTGGTCTGTCAGTACCGACAGGGCCATCAGGACCTGCAGACGGAGTTTAAATATATTCTCTTGCACATAATAACGTGCTACATATATGTGCTAAAAATGCTAAAAACTGTCTTACTGTACTAGAGTGTAATACAGTAACCCATCACTCCTCATTACAAACCATGGTGGTGTGCCACGAAGTTCATGTGATTGCGAGTATTTCCAAAAATATGCCTTGTATATGCAAGGTAACAAAGCACAAATACGTTCAAGGCTAGCCCATCGAGGTAATCATAGGCCAACTCTGAGTAATAGTTACTAGCAGAAGAGCCCTGGCACTCCCAAGCAGTCTTGCCCCTCCTCGAGCTCTGGATTCTGACGTGGACGGGTCAATCGGGACCGAGCGTCCGCCGTTTCAACCTCTACCAACGGTGTTTTGGATGAGGTTCCGAGGGGCATGGTGTCCGCATACTGCTCTTCCTGTCGTTGTTGGTTTCCTGAACCTTTCAGCAGCTACTTCTCTCTCAAGCAGCTCCTCAGTTTGTATCAAGGTACTGAGTAAATCTCATTACAGTCCTTCGGCCAATGAAAAATTCCTGTCAGTATAGGGAATCAAATCCAGGTCCTTCGTGTAGCAGCCAGACATCCTGACCACAACCCTAGCAAGGTAGACATGACGGAGCCACATATAAACTGTATTATGAGCAGGTTCAAATGGCTCTGAGCACTATGGGACTTAACATCTATGGTCATCAGTCCCCCAGAACTTAGAACTACTTAAACCTAACTAACCTAGGGACAGCACACAATACCCAGTCATCACGAGGCAGAGAAAATCCCTGACCCCGCCGGGAATCGAACCCGGGAACCCGGGCGTGGGAAGCGAGAACGCTACCCTACGACCACGAGCAGCGGACGATGAGCAGGTTATATACCAACAGTAAGTCAGCCAAGAAACGAAAGAAAGGTACTAGCAAAGCCACAACGTTATCTCCCTATTGCAGAGCGAAAACTGTTCAGTCGAAAGTTCCACATTTAAGGTTTCAAATGATCAAAACAGAAAGTGTAACATGCTCTTCCAGCCTTAGCATTCCTTTCGGCGACATGATCTTGGTTGCTTACGTTAAGCCTACACAGACACTATAAAAATTTATGGCTTATGTTACACGTTTTCTTTAAGACGCAATGAAAATAACCACAAAAATCTGAGACATTTACTGCACTTCGAGGTAAAACGCAGTGAAAATTACCACAGAATCTGAGACATTTACTGCACTTTGAGGTAAAACAACACTGGTGGCCATTAAAATTCACAAACAGTAAGGATAGGAAATAACCGTTTAATTTATTAGGCATCTACAATGTAGTAGTGAGAACTCATGAACACATTTGTAAACCTCTTCCGCATATGAAACATCCTGCGTGCGTATTTGTGGTTGCCTAATGTTGTTTCCGCAATGGAATTCTCACACATACAAATGATTAAAATGACTCAGCCATTGACAACCTACACCTAGGTATTCCCATAAAATGATGTATCGTGTTGTGTCTTACTTCAATACAGTTTATCACATCAAGACAATCATTCCTATCAGGACGCTACTAGAATGAATAAGAACTAGATACCGTAAATTATTTACTCTCAAAAAAAATGTGGAGTGCAGAAACCGTATAAATAAGAAGCATACAATGTCCGATTCTACCATACATGTAATTTCGAGATCGCTGCAGCATATGTTTGACTTTATTTTGACTAGACTCCCATATTAGATGGACATAAAGTTGGCTGATACTAATTATCGGTGAGAAATACAGTATCTACACCCTGACTGGCTGTTTCAGAAAAGACTCCGAGGACAAAGAAATGGGACATTGATTGTGTTTCTCTGTCCATAGAACCGGAGTGGGCGTATCAGCAATAGAAATACAGGCAGCAGTTGCATTGCTCCAATTATCTGCTCATTGAGGCGCTGGCCGGTTTGAGGATGATGTGCTTGGTGCACCTGCAATTCTCTGTCTACATAGTGGAAGCACCAAGGGCTGAAATTGTCTCAGCACAAGACAAAACATGAATCAAAATTTCTGTTTGCTAACTACCCAGAAACAGAAATTCGACTCAAGTATTCTCACTCAAAGAAGCACTTTATTATATGTTAGACGCCACAGAGAGATAGCGAATTGTCACTCGGGTACACATAATAATATGTCTGTGCACAGAGAAACGAATTCATACAATCCTTGTGCAAGGTCATACATATTTACAGGTCTTTAAGGGCGTAAAGGATGCGAAACTCAGTTCACAGAGCTGCACATACGGTAACAACAATGGCTCTGAATCAGCTGGAAATCGAGTTTGCTGTGCTTGGATGACAGATGCGGATACGCCATTCGATGTAGCCTCGAAATAATGGCGGAGACCATCTGTCGAGTGGATGGTGGCTAGTGGTGTGCTAATCTCTCAGCACCGTATGACCAGATGTTTTCAAGGGATGAGCGATCAACAGAAAAGTGCTGCCCAGGAGAACATGGCGAACATGAAGATCAGAATTGACAACGTGAAGTTCTAAATTATCTTGTTGAAGGATAAAGTTGTGGAGACCTAGAGGACACGACACAGCCATCAGCATTAACCTATCAGAAATACTTGCCTGCTTTGCAAATTACCATCTATAGAAGCCAGAGATGATGATGTTAAGAAACCACTTGGTAAACAATAATATCACTCCACGCGCTGGACTCGTATGCTAATCTTGTAATACTCATTCTCCTTGGAACCTGCACAAGTGGATACATCCATCATCATTTTGCACCCAGAAACGGGATTAGTCTGAAAAGACGACGTAGTGCCTGTCCAATGCCGTGCGTTATTTATGATCGCACCACTGTCGGCGCACTTTTCTCTACTGCCGCATCAAGGGAACGTTAGTAATGTTGACTGTGCTGACAGTCCATGGTGCTCCAAAAGTGACACTGTCAATATGCATAGATGCCATGCTGTACACAATTCCATTTCCTAAATCAAAGTACGAGACGTGGCCGTTCGACCCCGCACAGCTGAGTGGACAATATGTCTGTTCGTCTTGCACTAGCCGTGTAGTGTAGTCGAGGTCTTGCATGTCGTTGAGTATGGCAATCCTGAAAACATCAAACAGTTGTCGGATCCGTGCCAATGTGAACAGCAATGTCGCGGGACTACACTGTCAAGTCACATTAACGCGTCCACCTGTCAGAAGCCTGAATAACCAACTTTTGCAGCGCGAAACGCGTAGGAACAGAAGTAGTGAGGTTCTGGAAGCTACCACCATGTATATGGAGCGATCCATATTTTAGTGCCGTAGTCAGCTGCCCCAGGTTTCTCGCCTATAGGATCCACGACATGAACACCGCGATCGAGGTGGTCCCACAGATTCTCTAGTGGGTTTAAATCCGGGAGTTGCGTTGTGAGGGGAGCACAGTAAATGCATCCTGGTCCTCTTCTAACCACACACGTACACTACGAACTGTATAAGACGTTACGTTGTTCTGCTGGTAGGTGCCATCGTGCTGAGGAAAACAAACTGCGTGTAGGAGTGGGTATCGTTTCTAAGGATAGGTACAAACTTGTGGCCCGCATCTCGTGGTCGTGCGGTAGCGTTCTCGCTTCCCACGCCCGGGTTCCCGGGTTCGATTCCCGGCGGGGTCAGGGATTTTCTCTGCCTCGTGATGGCTGGGTGTTGTGTGATGTCCTTAGGTTAGTTAGGTTTATGTAGTTCTAAGTTCTAGGGGACTGATGACCATAGATGTTAAGTCCCATAGTGCTCAGAGCCATTTGAACCATTTGAACAAACTTGTGTTGATCCATTTCGCCTTCCAGAATGACAAGATCACCCAGGGAATGCCACGAAAACATCCCCGATAACATAATGCTTGCACCTGGCTACAGAGAATTTGCTTTCACACTTGTCATGCCTTACACGCCATATTTCCGATGGGTATAAAACGTGATTGATCTGAAGTGGTCACCTGTCACCACTCAGTGGACGTCCAACTGCGGTATTGGCGTGCAAACTCCAATCTTCGCCGCTGATGAACAGCAGTCAGTCTGGATGCATGAACCAGGCGCCTGCCCATACGCAGCAAGTTATTCATGAAGGAGACTCTTTCGGCAGCCCCTTGATTCATCTGCGCGGTCAGCTGTTCAGCAGTTGCATATTTTTATTCGCCCGTACACAACGCAGCAGCTGTTGTTCAACCCTTTCATCTATGGGCCATAATGCACCCCATTTGACTCGCTGCCATTTTTAGATAGCTCAATTTTGCCATGCAAGGTATAATTTAACCACGGCGGTTTACAAACTCAGGCGTTTCGGAATTACTTTCACCTTTGGCCCTAAAGTTAATGATCATGGTCTTTTTGACACATGAACCCCAGATAATTAACCCCCCATAGCCGGCCGGTGTGGCCGTGCGGTTCTAAGCGCGTCAGTTTGTAACCGCGTGACCGCTACGGTCGCAGGTTCGAATCCTGCCTCGGGCATGGATGTGTGTGATGTCCTTAGGTTAGTTAGGTTTAAGTAGTTCTAAGTTCTAGGGGACTGATGACGTCAGTAGTTAAGTCCCATAGTGCTCAGAGCCATTTGACCCATTTGAATTAACCCTCGTCAAATTTACGATTACAGTTGGTAAAATATCGTGGTTCCCACCAGTACGTTATTCAGTATAGTGCGGGAAACAGGACATTTTGTACGTGATTTGTATGTGATACTCCACTGGTGCCTTGTGATTAACTAGTCCATAAACTATAAATTACGGCTTCCTTTGAATAAAATATGGAGTAGTAAAATTATGATGTTTTAGTAATAATGTACCATTTTCCCCCTTTTAGTATGCTAAGGTTTATAGGACTGGACAGTGGATAAACAGCACTCTTGATAAACTATCAACCTATCGCTGTCGAATTCCAATACATGCTAGCTGATGATTATCACCATTACGCGAAGCATAAAACGATGTTTTCACAAACAACTCTTATTCAAATTTATGATAAGGAAAGTTGCCACTTACCATATAGTGGAGATGCTGAGTTGCAGATAGGCACAACAAAAAGAATGTCACAAATAAAGCTTTCGACCCGTAAGGCCTTCGTCAAAAATAGACGACACACACACACACACACACACACACACTCACACACACTACTGCAGTCTCAGGCAACTGCAGCCACAGTGTGGCTTACTGGCCGAAAACTTTATTTGTGACAGTCTTTTTGTTGTACCTATCTGCAAAAAAATGGCTCTGAGTACTATGGGACTTAACTGCTAAGGCCATCAGTCCACTAGAACTTAGAACTACTTAAATCTAACTAACCTAAGGACATCACACACATCCATGTCCGAGGCAGGAGTCATACCTGCGACCGTAGCGGTCGCGCGGTTCCAGACTGCAGCGCCTAGAACCGCTCGGCCACTCCGGCCGGCGCCTATCTGCAACTCTGCCTCTCCGCTATATGGTGGCAACTTTCCATTTCATAATATTGTTACGTTCCATACTGGATTTTCCATTCTCTGATATTCTTCAAATTTGGTTTCTGAGTGACAAAAGGTCTTTCTTTATGACCTGAATCCAGGTGACGTTACGCGAACCTGTTTTGTGCGGCTGTTCTGTAATGCTAGTCTTTTGCATATCCAAGTAAGTCGTACACGTCATGCCAATTTGACATTTGCTATATGTCTCCTTCACTGTGTAGCTATTTTTAAGGCTAGAATCGTAAATAATTCGGTGTTGAGCGCTACAAGAAAACAAAATAAATTACGAAAAGTTCCAGTGTGCCTGAGGACGACACAACAGGAAGGAAGCGGACACGTTGTAATGAATAACGATCAAGTGTACAGCAGTACCGAGGCGGTGTGACGTGTTGACGGCAGGAGCAGCCCGGCCTGTGCCCGCCCTCCGTCAGGTTGTTGACTCTGGCCGACTCTTTCCCGGCCACGGAACACGGCAGACCAGATTACTGCTTTTGTTCCCGGCCAGTGGGCTTTTTTTCCCCGAGCGGTCGCCTGTACCTTTTTGTGGCTTGCCTCGCCACTGACACCCGTTTCAGACGCTAATTGCAGAGGCAGAGGAAGAGAGAGAGAGAGAGAGAGAGAGACAACCAGTGCCGAGGCCTCGGGTCGGCAGAGGGAACCGGCCTGCAGCCGGACTGGACGCATCGTGCTGGCCTCTGGTGATTACCACAGAGGGAGCACCCCGCGGCCACGCGCCTGGCATTGCCCGTCCACCCCTCAGCACCGCTTAGGGATGGCACGCAATGAAACAGCTTCTTCAGAATAGAGATTACACACTTCGAGTGTACCACAGGTGCCCGCCGGAGTGGCCGAGCGGTTCTAGGCGCTACAGTCTGGAACCGCGCGACCGCTACGGTCGCAGGGTCGAATCCTGCCCCAGCCATGGATGTGTGTGATGTCCTTAGGTTGGTTAGGTTTAAGTAGTTCTAAGTTATAGGGGACCGATGACCTTAGAAGTTAAGTCCCATAGTGCTCAGAGCCATTTGAACCATTTGAGTGTACCACAGGGGTCGATATTGAGTCCGTTCTTATTGTATACAAATGATATTCCATCATACACTGAAGCGCCAAAACCTATGTAGGCGTATTCAAATACAGAGATATGTAAACAGGCAGAAGATGGTGCTGCGGTGGGCAACGCCTGTATAAGACGACAAGTGTCTGGCGCAGTTGTTAGATCGTTTACTGCTGGTGCAATGGCAAGCTACCAAGATTTAAATGAATTTGACCGTGGTGTTACAGTCGGCGCACGAGCGATGGGACACTGCATCTCCGAGGTAGCGATGAAGTGCAGGTTTTCCCGGACGATCATTTTACGAGTGTACCGTAAATGCCAGGAATCTGGAAAAACCTCAAATCTCCGACATCGCTTTGACCGGTAAAAGATCCTGCAAGAATGGGACCAGCGACGACTCAAGAGAATCGTTCAACGTGACAGAGGTGCAACCCTTCCGAAAATTGCTGCAGATTTCAGTGTTGGGCCATCAACAAGTGTCAGCATGCGAACGATTCAGCGAAACACCAACTACACTCCTGGAAATGGAAAAAAGAACACATTGACACCGGTGTGTCAGACCCACCATACTTGCTCCTGACACTGCGAGAGGGCTGTACAAGCAATGATCACACGCACGGCACAGCGGACACACCAGGAACCGCGGTGTTGGCCGTCGAATGGCACTAGCTGCGCAGCATTTGTGCACCGCCGCCGTCAGTGTCAGCCAGTTTGCCGTGGCATACGGAGCTCCATCGCAGTCTTTAACACTGGTAGCATGCCGCGACAGCGTGGACGTGAACCGTATGTGCAGTTGACGGACTTTGAGCGAGGGCGTATAGTGGGCATGCGGGTGGCCGGGTGGACGTACTGCCGAATTGCTCAACATCGATGTTGTCGCCAGTGGTAGGCGGAAGGTGCACGTGCCCGTCGACCTGGGACCGGACCGCAGCGACGCACGGATGCACGCCAAGAGCGTAGGATCCTACGCAGTGCCGTAGGGGACCGCACCGCCACTTCCCAGCAAATTAGGGACACTGTTGCTCCTGGGGTATCGGCGAGGACCATTCGCAACCGTCTCCATGAAGCTGGGCTACGGTCCCGCACACCGTTAGGCCGTCTTCCGCTCACGCCCCAACATCGTGCAGCCCGCCTCCAGTGGTGTCGCGACAGGCGTGAATGGAGGGACGAATGGAGACGTGTCGTCTTCAGCGATGAGAGTCGCTTCTGCATTGGTGCCAATGATGGTCGTATGCGTGTTTGGCGCCGTGCAGGTGAGCGCCACAATCAGGACTGCATACGACCGAGGCACACAGGGCCAACACCCGGCATCATGGTGTGGGGAGAGATCTCCTACACTGGCCGTACACCACTGGTGATCGTCGAGGGGACACTGAATAGTGCACGGTACATCCAAACCGTCATCGAACCCATCGTTCTACCATTCCTAGACCGGCAAGGGAACTTGCTGTTCCAACAGGACAATGCACGTCCGCATGTATCCCGTGCCACCCAACGTGCTCCAGAAGGTGTAAGTCAACTACCCTGGCCAGCAAGATCTCCGGATCTGTCCCCCATTGAGCATGTTTGGGACTGGATGAAGCGTCGTCTCACGCGGTCTGCACGTCCAGCACGAACGCTGGTCCAACTGAGGCGCCAGGTGGAAATGGCATGGCAAGCCGTTCCACAGGACTACATCCAGCATCTCTACGATCGTCTCCATGGGAGAATAGCAGCCTGCATTGCTGCGAAAGGTGGATATACACTGTACTAGTGCCGACATTGTGCATGCTCTGTTGCCTGTGTCTATGTGCCTGTGGTTCTGTCAGTGTGATCATGTGATGTATCTGACCCCAGGAATGTGTCAATAAAGTTTCCCCTTCCTGGGACAATGAATTCACGGTGTTCTTATTTCAATTTCCAGGAGTGTATTTTGAAACTCGAAAACTCACTCATCAAAACGTATAGCGTACTTCCCACTGACTTACAATTATGAAACATGGCGTAAAGAAATATTTTACAGAACGATTGCCTAAATAATCAGACAACAGTTAATATGCAACTGCATAACAAGAAAACAAAGTTTTCATTTTTTATCAGTCTGTATGTCCATCTGTGAAGAACACTTTTTTCTCATGAAACGCTGTGCATATCATGCTGTAATTTATTTGACATATTGAGGTCTACGGTCCCTTGGCGTTGTAAGACGTTTAATCTTGCAGTCAAAAGATACGGTCGTTTCCGTCACGCATACGGATGCTCGCAAACTCAATCATCAAAGTGTATGTGGTATGTCGTGTAGAGATGGAATCACGCAATTTTGCAAGAAGCCATGTTTCGCAGTACAAGAAAAGGAAAAAAAAGGATCCGAAAATTGTTAAGTTGTATGTCATATAAAAGATAACATTTTGCCATTGGAACATACACTGAATTCATCAAATCTAGGGTTATTTTTATCTACGGTTTGTGGTGCTGTAGACTCGCAATAGATTTATCGAATAAAAGGATGTTTTCTTGTACAATAGAAATAAGATAGCCTTTCATCCAGGTGTGTACGCAGCTGATGACTACAGTTACCAAGCCTTAGAAAGTATGATAAATCTGTGTACTACTATGAAACCAGTGAAAAAATATGTAAAGACTTAAAGATATTTGACATGTTATTGTAAAGTAACAAGGACACGCCGATTCTTGTTTCTACTGTTAAGAGGGACACTTTCTAATTATTGTAACTTATAATTCTTGGCCGCGCCCTAGAATCGTCCTCTTGGTTTTTAGCGAGGGATGAGCTAGATCCGGACTTTGCCCAAAGCGTGTTGTGTTCAGAGTCTATATTTCAGGCTTTTGGGCAAGTGACTTCCATATAACAGTCAGGGTATTATAAAAGGCAAATCACAACTCCACCGACAAAATTTCAGAGGTGGTAGCATGGGCTAAAACAGAAGAAAAAGATTAATAAACGCAGGCTTAAAAATAAATGCGTTACAAGCTAGGACCGTGTTCGTCATCACTGTTACATCTCTTCTGCTGCAAGCTCTTGGATTGCTTATAGTGGGAAGAAATAGTATGGGATAAGACAAGGAAAATAGTCCAGTAAATACGGGTCCTAAAATCCATACCTTCAGACCTATGGGCAGATGTGTTTCACATTGGCGTAGAGGAACAAGTGCTCATAACTAGTAAGATAAGCACATTACTCATGTTTACTGGACATTTTTTTCTTATTTTAGTCCACAATAACACCTCTCAAAAAAAAAAAAAGGAAAGCAAAGAGCTTTCAGTAGAAGAGATGGGTCTCACAGTAGCGAAGATGAGAAAGCGTTCGTTTAGGGCCAATGGCTGCTAGACGCTTTTTTCTTCTTTGGTCTATACTACCGTTTCTGAAAATCTGCGATGGAGTTCTGCTTCACTCTGTATAGTATCAGTTGGAAATAAACTTGCGTATATCCTGGCAGTAAACGCCAAGCGTGCTATTAGCGGGCGAAGGAAATTTCCGTTTCTGCTTGTGATCGGCCTTAAGACATTACTCCAAAACACATTAGACAGCAACTTTATGCCTAGATAAATAATGGAAACTATACTCAATACAAAATCACGAGATAAAAGAATTATAAATTCACTTTATATTTCTCTCTCTCTTTCCCTCCCCCCTTCCCCCCTCTCCCTTCTCTCTCTCTCTCTCTCTCTCTCTCTTTCTCTCTATCTGTCTCTATCTCTTTCTCTCTCTTTTTCTGTCTCTCGTATCCTCCCCTTCCTTCATCTCATTACCAGCCCACTCTCCCTTTCTGTATTTTACTTTAATTGCTCACCAGCTTTCCTTATATTTGTTCTCCCCTTACCACCCCCTCCTCAATTCCTACCTACTATCTACCCTACCCGTTCATTTCACATATTAAATAAATACACATTAATATGAAACTTCCTGGCAGATTAAATCTGTGTGCCCGACCGATGCTCGAAATCGGGACCTTTTCCTTTCGCGGGCAAGTGCTCTACCAACTGAGCTACCGAAGCACGACTCACGCCCGGTACTCACAGCTTTACTTCTGCCAGTACCTCGTCTCCTACCTTCCAAACTTTACAGAAGCTCTCCTGCGAAACTTGCAGAACTAGCACTCCTAAAAGAAAGGAATAATTAATATCATTAAAACGACATAGTGTTCATATGACAAGATGAAAAATGCATTTAAAAGAAATTTAGCTCAAGTGAAAATCGAAACTTGTGGTTAATTTTGATACACGACACATTATTTTTGCATCATTTTTTAGTCTCCGTTTAACTGCTAACTGTCTTGCGTCTCGATCATCAATTTGGTTTTCTTTCTGAGCATTTCCATGTCATGTCAGATGTCGCCTAACTACACTGTTTTCGCTCTTCTCCTTTTTCTACTGCCGCCATATCCCCTTGACTGTGATAAATTTAGTAATTCTGTGTGATCCGACAAATGTAACCGTCTCTTCTTTATTAGATACAGAACAACACTGAGCTTCTTTTTTTCTGATTCTCGATTTTCGGGAGAATATATCCGCAGTGAGTTCAAAACTATTTCCTTGTGCTATTCTCTCAAATACAAGCAGCTTTTCTTCATCTTCTTTTTTACGAAACTTAGAATTCTTCATGTATACAGCAACACTCTTAAAATTACTCGCAGTTAAGTTTTGAAGTTTGAAGAGCATGACATTTTCCTCAAATCGCCTTAAAAGCTGTAGGATACGCTATTTCGTTTAGACTGTCTTTGCCGGAGTAAAGTGTGTACAAGGAAAGAAGTTTTGATAACAAATCAAGAATATGGCTTTGCATTATGATGCTTACGTTGAGACTGATATATGTCGTGGTTTGTCAAAAACAAATGTATTGGAAGTGAGGATGTAGAGTTCATCATAAGGACGTTTTTCTCCTAAATAATCTTTGCAATTTTGTAGTAATTTTTTAAGATGTTGCAAACACAGTGATAAGAACCCCCGTGAGCAGAATCTTTATAGGATTTTCTTTCGTAAATTCTTTTAGTTGTTTCAATCCAAGCTCAACTTTTATGCTCGTGTATTGGTTCTGTACAATATTTCTTTCATGCACATCTGCACTAAATGGTCTAATTCTGAGGAGAGTTCGAAGTGGCTCATATTCTTTTTAGCAGTGTTTGACCAAATTCAACAACGGTCTTCAAACCTTCTGCCAGAGAGCCAAAATTGACATGGTGGGGCTGCATCTCAGGCCGCTATGTACCGATCTAATTATTAATTGGAATCTACATAAATATGAGACCACAATAGACTCGTTAATGTAAGGGCGAGATAAATTTGCAGCCTGTCCCGAAATACTAATCGTTAAAAGTCGACAATAGTCAGAACACTTCTTGTCGACAGTGCCCTGCTACAAATTGCCTCCGCCCTTATCTGTGACACTGTAACTTTATTACAAGTTGTGGTATCTGTATGAGTGAATGATTAGCTGATTAATAACAATAGTTGGCCCTATATTTAAACGCAGTATGAAAAATGAGATACGACCACAAACGTTTGCTAAACGTGTCTGCGCTTCTTCACATCAGATGTTATGTTTCACTCTTTTTGGAAAAACAGGTAGCAGATTGGGATATTGGAGGAAACGGTAGATGTTGGCATCAGATTTATACTAAATTATGCAATAGATTACTTGAATACTGAATATGAAACGTTGATTTAAATTTACGAAGTACTGAAGGATGCTACGCTATACTCAGAAGGGGACGCCACGACGTTTGGAACGCGAATTTACTTCAAACTTCGTACACTCGTAGTACTCCATGAGGACAACAAAATGTGTAAGCAGTAGCGTGTACTTCTCAAGCGTTATTGAGAAAATCGTAAGATAATTTCGGTCGTCAAATATATACCTGTGCGTAGCCACTTTCACCATGAAGCGGTGGCAGCCGAGTGGTTAGCGTTCAAGCCCCGTAATCACTAGATCGAGTCCCGTTCGTCTGCTTTTTTTCTTTATTTTCAGCACAGTCATTTTCTTTACTATTTATATTACAGTTGATATAATGGGAAAAATACGTATCATTGGATGAGCATTTATTAAATTTACAATGTTATTTGGCAGTCTACTAATTTTCATTATCACAAATAATGTAATACTCATAACTATCGACTAGTAAATGACCAAACGCATAAAGTAATACTGAAAATGTATGCTCCGTGATTTGAGAAATTCCTTATACCTGGAAGGAGCCTGAAACGACTTGTTACCTCCAAGTTTTCACCGGCACAGACGGTTTTCGAAAGGTGTACAATTAATCGTCGCTCTCGACATTACAAGTTGCAGGATGGTATTTTTCGTAAAAACATGGAAAACATAAAGTTAAACGGCACCAACTGGATTGAATAAATGCTATGTTCCCGCATACGCAAGGTCTTTTGAGGTTTTCCGTGGAAAAGCAAACTTTAACATTTTCAGAAACCTCTCTTTCAGACGATAAAACCATGCATAACGCAGTATTTCCTTAAAAATCGGCGCTAATAATTGGTTATGCAGTATAGAGTGTATTTTAATAGCGTCTTCCGAGAAGCAATTTCTCGTTCACTTTCGATTAAATACGAACAATTTTGAAGACACGGACAAGCATACTTTTTCAATATCACTTTATGCGTTTGGTCGTTTACTAGTCGATAGTTATGGTTCAAAATGGCTCTGAGCACTATGGGACCTAACTGCTGAGGTCATCAGTCTCCCAGAACTTAGAACTACTTAAACCTAACTAACCTAAGGACATCACACACATGCATGCCCGAGGCAGGATTCGAACCTGCGACGTAGCGGTCGCGCGGTTCCAGACTGTAGCGCCTAGAACCGCTCGGCCACTCCGGCCGGCCAATAGTTATGAATATTGTATTATTTGTGATAATAAAAATTAGTAGACTGCCAAATAACATTGTAAATTTAATAAAAGTTCATTCGATTACACGTGCTTTTCCCATTATATCAATTGTAATATAAATAGTAAAGAAAATGACTGTTGAAAATAAGAAAAAAATTACGACCGGAACTGGATCCAGCGATTACGGGGCTTGAAGTGCGACCACTCTTTTATTTTAAATTTCATTTTGTTCTATACTGTTCGTTAAATTTGTTGAGGGCGGACGTCACATGACACGCGTTCAGCTTGTTCGTTGATCCGTTCGCTCAGTTTTTTTGTTACAAAGGGAAGCTAAGGCTCTGACCGAATACGCTGAGCTACCGTGCCGGCACCACTGGGCTGCCCACCGCTTCATGGTAAAACTGGCCAAGCACAGATTATATATTTGACGACCGAAATTATCTTGCGATTTTCTCAGCAACGCTTGAGAAGTACGCGCGACTGCTTACACATCTTGTTGTCCTCATGGAGTACTACGAGTGTACGAAGTTTACAATAAATCAGCGTTCCAAACGTTGTGGCCTCCCCCTGTCAGTTCAGTTAAGCCACGTCCCTCAGTTTACCAGCAGGCTTGTCAAAATGCTGTAGAATGCGGACGTGCTTGTTTACTTGCGCCAACTGGCGCGACTGGCATGTCAGTTGGTATCAAACCAGTGTCTGCCCACATCAAAGAAAGCCGCGATAGCCTGTAATGGAGATGTGCCAAGTGGCTTTCTGCAGTCCCCGGCCTCGGCCCTGGCACGACACTCAAACTAGTCCGACCTTTGCGTCTAGATATTGTCACTCTCCCCAGTCCGACTCTAGCCCTTCCAGGCTCGGTTCTGGTTCTATTGTCAGCCATCTACTGTATTCTTCAAGCACATGAATATTTTCAAATAGTAAAAAGTGGCAGTTTATTTCAAATTTTTTACAATAGAAATTCATTTGAAGCTCAGTATTTTCTAAAATTAAGTTTATTTCAGTAAAATACAATAGATTTTCATTTGATGTCTTTATTGTCAATATACAGGGTGACCAGAAACGATCGGAAAGCTTGTAATGGTATTGCAGCGCAAATTGGCTGAGAAACAATTGTTAAGAAAAAATCCGGTACGTTGCGCCATTTCCGAGTTATTTAGCATTGAATTCTGCCAATTAGGTCACTGCGTGCGAAATTCAAGCAGGCTGTCAAACACAATTTGTGCCAGTTCTTTTCATGTAAATGGTAGAGGACGAGACTGCTCAGCCTCTGCCTCGAGTTCGATACTTGCAACTGTCCCATGTCCAATTTTTGTAAGGCTCTCTTGTTCAGTTTTACGAAACCTAACGAAGCACACATTTCGCGACACTATCTCTCGTGCGCTGCTTCAGTTTGCGCGCGCTATGGCCTGACAGGCTAACTTCAATTGTAAGATGGCAAGAACTATGCCCCTTACATGAAGTCATTAAAGATCACCTAACTCACGGTGAGCGAACAGTAGGGCTGAATAAAATGACTGACGAGGGTCAGAGGGTATATTATGGACATATTGGAATAATGGTTTTAAAGTAATTCACTCGACATGAAAACTTTGCGCAAACGAGTCGATTTACTGGACGCTAGTTTACCCCAGGGAAGTATTTAGAGTTGACCGTGGCTGGCTGGGGAACGGCGAAGGGAAGCTACAATAGGCAGCTTAGGGCGGCTCAAGCTCTGAGAAAGCGGTAACATGGCGCGGCCTCCATCCACATTAAGATGAGTGACAGCAAGGGTAGTTGACCCCAACCCCATGCTGGTGTACTGGGAAACAGACGGAGAACTTGTACGCCTGTTGATAAATGTCCGTTGTCCCGTTTTCTGTGAAACATGCGAGAAAGCCGCGCAAAGCTACGGTGGAGCGGTCAACAGAGGTCAAAATATGTGTTCATGACTATAGCAACTTCACACTGCCTTGCAGCACCATGAGGTCGGCCGACGTCCGCACAATGACACCGCTCCGCCACGCTGTATTCGGTGATATTGCGCCCTCTCCGGCCATTGATTAATTTGCTGGATCACGTCGGCAAAGTTTCCACGAGGGTTTCATGGGCCGTGTATTGTAGAATTCTTCTGGCACTTCGCATTACGCCTGGGTCAGTCGATAGGAATTACTTTTGATTTAGCGCGCTTTACTCCACGCAAACGCAATTTATTACCACTGCCTGTTAGGAGAGTCATGTAATGTGATGATTGAAGCTCGTGAGTTAAAATAAATCTGTGCTAATCGACTGCATCTGCTTTCAGTCAAGTAGTTGAAATCCCAAATCACTTTCTTAATTAATTTTATGTTCAACATTTGCATCTGTGTTCATTAGCTGAATATAACATCAATGTGCACCCCTTTTTAACTAACAGGGATCAATTCTGAACCAATTAATGTCAACACTGCCACCGCAGTTCAATCAGGAGTCACAGGGCCTTATTACTTTCCTTGCGTTATCCGACATTGCGGCAGTTTTGCACTCTCTGTTGATCTGTTAGTCAATTACCTGGGGTGAAAACACACCAAAATCAGATAAGTGACGGGTGGGGTGTTACACAATACTAAATAACTCGGAAAAGGCGAAACGCAGCCAATTTAATCTTAACAAATATCTCTCAGTATAACCTCTTCTGCCACACTCTTACAAGATTTTCAGACTTTGTCTGGCCACGCTGTAGATACATGGTCCAGTCGTATTAAAGTTGCCAACGTCATGTTCGACGTCAACGTGCCACAACCTCTCACAGACGACAGGTGGCAGCACTAGCAATAGAAGGTATATAAAGCGGGTGAGTGGGACGCGGACATAGTGAGCCGTTGTCAAAGTGCGGAAACAGATGCCCAAAAGGTCATGATCGTTGGATTTCAGGCCAAGGCTGGAACACTTACGAAAACGACTAAGCCTGTGAATTGTTCGCCGTGGTTGAATATAACGTGCATGGGCAAATGGCGCTATCCAAAACCGGTGCCAAGGTAACGGTGGTACTCCACGGTTCGTAGATGACAGGCTTGAACGGCGGCTGCGGAGAAGTGTACTGGCGAAAAGACGTGCATCTATTGGGCAACTGACCGCCCAGATGAACCAAGAGTTCACCAAAAGGATCGCCTCAACGAACATTCAGTGAATATTGCTGCGTATGGTTTTCCGCAGCGGGCTCCCGGTTCATGCAGCGATGCTGACTGCTGTTCAACGTCAATATCTCAACTGGCCTTCTCAGATGTATCAATTTTTATGACGCAGTTGGCGCGTACGGCGTGAAACGTCTGAAAGCAAACACTCTCCAACCAGAAAGAAGCTTTACGGCCTGGAGAATGTTTTCGTGGCATTCCCTGCATGATCTTGTCATTTTGGAAGGCACAAGGGATCAACGCAACTATGGAACCCATCCTTGTGGATCATGTCCAACCCTACATATGGTCCGGTTTTTATCGACACGATGGCCTCTACCAGGAGGACGGTGCAACGTATCACACTGCTAGTAGTGAATCTGCGTGGTTTGAAAGGCACCAGGATGAGTTTACCGTACTCCTCTGGCCGCCCAATGGAGAATCTGTAGGACCACCTCGATCGGGCTGTTCGCGACATAGTTCCTGAACGGAGACACCTAGCGTACTACAGGTGTCGGCTTGGCTCCGCAACCCTGGCGGTACCTTCCAGAAAACCACTGCTTCTCTTCTTGCACATCTCGCGCGGTAGAAGGTGGTTGTTCAGGCTTTTAACAGATTGTTACATTAATGTGACCAGACAGTGTATTGTACCAGTTTCCTTATCTTAATGTAATCTAGCAGTGCAGTGACTAAAACATCAAACATATCTTCCGAATAAGACTTGAAACTGCTTGCTTTGATATTTTGAAAATTTCGCTAATGAGCTTTACAGACCCCCTGTAGTCAGGGATGAGGTAACTGTATTTGATGTTGCATTTGATATCTGTTACCATTAACAGCTCTTTACCAATAGTCTAAAAATTATTGGTGCTCTTCCGTTAAAACCTCCGGAAACTACTGACTGGTTCAGGATATAAGTCCTCTGTATTTCTTCATCTCTGCAAAACTTCTGCAAACTACATCCATTTGAACCACAACACTGGCTCAAATGGCTCTGAGCACTATGGGACTTAACTTCTGAGGTCATCAGTCCACTAGAACTTAGAACTACTTAAACCTAACTAACCTAAGGACATCACACACATCCATGCCCGAGGCAGGATTCGAACCTGCGACCGTAGCGGTCGCGACCACAACACTGTATTCGACCTTTGTCTCCCTATGGAATTTTTACCCTCTCACGTTCCTGAATTTACAAACTATTAATAACACATGCAGAAACGTATTTATACAGTCACAACGGTTTGAAACCAAAATTATTAGTATTGTTATTATTATTGTTATTATTATTAACAGAAATACATAACACTGCACAAAATGAGAACAATGCTGTCACGAAGAAGACTTTCCACCTATAAGACATGAAGTTACTGTATTCACGTAACGACAGAATTAGTGATTTGATATGTAGACAGCTAGAAGAGGAATGAATACAGTGGCCCTCAACACCACATAACAAAACTCGTTTACTCTAGATGTGTTTGTTTTAGTGGTGGCGCTGCAGCCCGCCCGTACATGATAGTAAGACATCAGCTTTTATTAAAATTTATTTTCCAAAAGAAAGGATATCGATATAATTTTAAAATTGTGAGTGTTTCATATCAATATATAGGCAAATTAAAACATATTTATGATATATGGTGAACGATAAATGTAAAAATAAAAAGATAAAACCTATGCGAAGAATCTTAATTACATAATTTATTCCTTTACTTTAACTTTTATCTTTTACCGTAAGTCTTGGACATGTTTTACTTCGCCTATATGTTGACATAAAATGCACACAACTTCAAATTTGTGTAAATATCAGTTCTTCTTTAAAATAAACTTTACTAAGAAGTAAAGGCTTGCTATTATGTACTGGCTGGCTAGAATGTAACCACTCACATGCCGTCTACCATAATGGAGTTTATTTATCCGTTATTCATTGATATGCTAGCTGTCTTCAAGTCAAATCAGTATTTCTGTCCTTACATGGATATATTAAATGCATGTCTCATAACTCGAAAGACCTCTTCGTCATAGCGTTATAGCCATTTCACATTATGGTATGTATTAATATAGTAAATGTGAATTTTTATTTCAAACCGTTGTGCCTGTATAAATACGTTTTCGCATGTATTCACATCTGTACTATAAAAATGTGTTATTAATTTAGTAGGTCATCTGATGATAGGCCACACCCGAAGTGCGTTATGAAAACAAAGGAGTTCTATTAGCATCTTGTGACTACTTTTGCGACGTATTAGCTTTTTTAAAATCATGACAGCAATCATTAAAAATGGTCGCACGCCTCACTTACGACTTTCAGTCATAGTTACAATAAGTGTACTACTTATTTGAATTCGTAGATTATATAACCATTTTTTAAAAAAAGGCAGGAAAATTAGGATTTAGCGTCCCGTCAAGACCGACGTCATTAGTGACGGGGCACAGGATCGAAATGTTTCGGTGATGGGGAAGGAAACAGACCGCGTCCTCTCAAACTAACTCTTTCATGGTTTATCTCTAGCAGTTAATAGAAATCATGGAAGACTTTATTTACGACGGCTGGACGTGGATTTGAACCGTCATCCTCTCATGCGTGAGTCCAGAATGCTAAAGCACTGCATCACCTCGTTCCGTACAAGCATATCAGCGCAAGAGCTCGAAATAGGTAACAGAAATCTACTCTGTAGGAATCAGCATGGGTTTCGAAAACGACGATCGTGTGAAACCCAGCTCGCGCTATTTGTCCACGAGACTCAGAGGGCCACAGACACGGGTTCCCAGGTAGATGCCTTGTTTCTTGACTTCCGCAAGACGTTCGATACAGTTCCCCACAGTCGTTCAATACCAATTGTGTGATTGGATTGAAGAGTTCCTAGATAACAGAACGCAGCATGTCATTCTCATTGGAGAGAAGTCTTCCGAAGTAAGAGTGATTTCAGGTGTGCCGCAGGGCAGTGTCGTAGGACCGTTGCTATTCACAATATACACTCCTGGAAATGGAAAAAAGAACACATTGACACCGGTGTGTCAGACCCACCATACTTGCTCCGGACACTGCGAGAGGGCTGTACAAGCAATGATCACACGCACGGCACAGCGGACACACCAGGAACCGCGGTGTTGGCCGTCGAATGGCGCTAACTGCGCAGCATTTGTGCACCGCCGCCGTCAGTGTCAGCCAGTTTGCCGTGGCATACGGAGCTCCATCGCAGTCTTTAACACTGGTAGCATGCCGCGACAGCGTGGACGTGAGCCGTATGTGCAGTTGACGGACTTTGAGCGAGGGCGTATAGTGGGCATGCGGGAGGCCGGGTGGACGTACCACCGAATTGCTCAACACGTGGGGCGTGAGGTCTCCACAGTACATCGATGTTGTCGCCAGTGGTCGGCGGAAGGTGCACGTGCCCGTCGACCTGGGACCGGACCGCAGCGACGCACGGATGCACGCCAAGACCGTAGGATCCTACGCAGTGCCGTAGGGGACCGCACCGCCACTTCCCAGCAAATTAGGGACACTGTTGCTCCTGGGGTGTCGGCGAGGACCATTCGCAACCGTCTCCATGAAGCTGGGCTACGGTCCCGCACACCGTTAGGCCGTCTTCCGCTCACGCCCCAACATCGTGCAGCCCGCCTCCAGTGGTGTCGCGACAGGCGTGACTGGAGGGACGAATGGAGACGTGTCGTCTTCAGCGATGAGAGTCGCTTCTGCCTTGGTGCCAATGATGGTCGTATGCGTGTTTGGCGCCGTTCAGGTGAGCGCCACAATCAGGACTGCATACGACCGAGGCACACAGGGCCAACACCCGGCATCATGGTGTGGGGAGCGATCTCCTACACTGGCCGTACACCACTGGTGATCGTCGAGGGGACACTGAATAGTGCACGGTACATCCAAACCGTCATCGAACCCATCGTTCTACCATTCCTAGACCGGAAAGGGAACTTGCTGTTCCAACAGGACAATGCACGTCCGCATGTATCCCGTGCCACCCAACGTGCTCTAGAAGGTGTAAGTCAACTACCCTGGCCAGCAAGATCTCCGGATCTGTCCCCCATTGAGCATGTTTGGGACTGGATGAAGCGTCGTCTCACGCGGTCTGCACATCCAGCACGAACGCTGGTCCAACTGAGGCGCCAGGTGGAAATGGCATGGCAAGCCGTTCCACAGGACTACATCCAGCATCTCTACGATCGTCTCCATGGGAGAATAGCAGCCTGCATTGCTGCGAAAGGTGGATATACACTGTACTAGTGCCGACATTGTGCATGCTCTGTTGCCTGTGTCTATGTGCCTGTGGTTCTGTCAGTGTGATCATGTGATGTATCTGACCCCAGGAATGTGTCAATAAAGTTTCCCCTTCCTGGGACAATGAATTCACGGTGTTCTTATTTCAATTTCCAGGAGTGTACATAAATGACCTTGTGGATGACATCGGAAGTTCACTGAGGCTTTTTGCGGATGATGCTGTGGTATATCGAGAGGTTGTAACAATGGAAAATTGTACTGAAATGCAGGAGGATCTGCAGCGAATTGACGCATGGTGCAGGGAATGGCAATTGAATCTCAATGTAGAAAAGTGTAAAGTGCTGCGAATACATAGAAAGAAAGATCCCTTATCATTTAGCTACAATATAGCAGGTCAGCAACGCGAAGCAGATAATTCCATAAATTATCTGGGAATACGCATTAGGAGTGATTTAAAATGGAATGATCATTTAAAGTTGATCATCGGTAAAGCAGATGCCAGACTGAGATTCACTGGAAGAATCCTAAGGAAATGCAATCCGAAAACAAAGGAAGTAGGTTACAGTACGCTTGTTCGCCCACTGCTTGAATACTGGTCAGCAGTGTGGGATCCGTAACAGATAGGATTGATAGAAGAGATAGAGAAGATCCAACGGAGAGCAGCGCGCTTCGTTACAGGATCATTTAGTAATCGCGAAAGCGTTATGGAGATGATAGATAAACTCCAGTGCCGGACTCTGCAGGAGAGACGCTCAGTAGCTCGGTACGGGCTTTTGTTGAAGCTTCGAGAACATACCTTCACCGTGGAGTCAAGCAGTATATTGCTCCCTCCTACGTATATCTTTCGAAGAGACCGTGAGGATAAAATCAGAGAGATCAGAGGCCACACAGAGGCATACCGACAATCCTTCTTTCCACGAACAATACGAGACTGGAATAGAAGGGAGAACCGATAGAGGTACTCAAGGTACTCAAGGTACTCAAGGTACACCGTCAGGTGGCTGGCGGAGTATGGATGTAGATGTAGATGTAGATGTAGAAACGTCGTCTGCATTCTTTTTACAGGCAAAGATTACGTAACCGTTTTCTAATTCAGAAGTCGCCCTTGAATTTTGGTCTTTTGCAAGAAGTGCGTATTACGCACCCTATAAGAAAAAGGAACCTCTACCACCACGATATCGACAGAGTCGTGGCATGTCGAAGCAATGACTCGCCGTTCCACAATATCGCTGCTCACAGCGGCCGCAGTCACAAGACTGTGATGCGAATATGGAAACGATGTGTTCAGGCTGGCCGTACTCAATGCCATGCAAGGTCTCAGCGGTCCTTCGCCGCTAGCGCCCTAGGGGAATGACATATTGACTCCATCTACATCTCCGGGAAGAAAGATCGTCGGTAAGCCTTTGCATTAGCTTTAACTTATAGCGCGACTGTCAGGATTTTATAATTTAGTAGTAACGATTTATGAAATAATGTGACCGTGCTCTAACTGAAATCAGTAATAGTCCGCAGCTCGTGGTCGTGCGGTAGCGTTCTCGCTTCCCGCGCCCGGGTTCCCGGGTTCGATTCCCGGCGGGGTCAGGGATTTTCTCTGCCTCGTGATGACTGGGTGTTGTGTGATGTCCT
This sequence comes from Schistocerca nitens, assembly GCF_023898315.1. Taxonomy (NCBI): domain Eukaryota; kingdom Metazoa; phylum Arthropoda; class Insecta; order Orthoptera; family Acrididae; genus Schistocerca; species Schistocerca nitens. The sequence continues at coordinate 332,766,838 of NC_064621.1, forward strand.
TAGGTTAGTTAGGTTTAAGTAGTTCTAAGTTCTAGGGGACTGATGACCATAGATGTTAAGTCCCATAGTGCTCAGAGCCATTTGAACCAAATCAGTAATAAATAACACTTCCACAGCTTTGGAGTGTTGGCCAAAGTCTCAAACGATACTGCTTATGTTGCTTTGGATTACAAAGTAACTTACAGCCATAATACACGTAATAACTACTCACACTGTCACACATTCACTAATGAGCGAAAACATTATGACCACTGTCCACCATGACGCTGGATGCCGCCTGGTGGCGTTGCAGGCAAATGATGCGGTAGCAAAAGATGTAAGCGGAGCAGACACGGACGGGGGCTCAAGCTAAGGGCTGACAATGGGGAAAGCTATTCAGATAAGCGTCTTTGCCAAAGGACAGATTATCATTACGGAAAGCCTGTGAACGAGTATCTCGAAAACGGCGAAGCTGGTCGAATGTTCACTTACTACTGTTGTGAGCATCTATGGGAAACAGTAAGGACAGTGAAACAACTACTAGGTGCTAAATGGCCGTAAGTCCTCGACTCTTTGCAGAACTCTAGGCTCGAAGGTTTGTTTGCGCTGTAAAGTAGGATAAATGGTGATCTGTGGCATATCTGTCGAAGGTGTACAATACTGGTTCACGAACAAGTGTTTCGGAGCACACCGTTCATCGTACGGAGCTTCGTAACAGACCACCCCTACGTGTTCACATGTTGACCCAACGACACCGTCAGTTACCATTGCAGTAGACACAGGACCATCGGGATTCGACCGTCGATCAGTGGAAACGTTTCGGCTCTTCGGATGAATCACATCTCTGGGGACTAGGTCGATGGTCGTCCCCACAAACGCCGTCATTCAGATGAACGGTCCTCAAAACGTACAGCGTGCCACGGACGCAGGCTGATGGAAGCAGTAATATGCTATGGGAGACATTCTTCTACGCTAGCATGGGACTTGTAATAGTAATCGAAGATATGCTGACAGCTCCGAACCACATGCATCCCGTCATGCTTGATGTCTCCCTCGACGGCAATGTCATCTTTCAGCCATAAAATCGTCCGTGTCTCGGAGCTAGAACCGTGCTACAGTGGTTTGAGGAACGTCATCGTGAACTTACGTTGATGTTTCGGCGATCAAGTTTGCCTGAAGTGAACCCTATGAAACCCCTCTCGGTCGCTATCGCGTGCCATCAACGCGTACGCAAATCAGCGACCCGAGATTTGCACGAATTAAAAGATCTGTGCGTGGATATCTAATGCCACATACCTCCACAAACCTACCAACAAACTGTCGGCTCTCCGATACGCGGAGTCAGCGATGTATTTCGTTCCAAAGTGGGAGAGACAAACTATTAAGCAGATGGTAGTAATGCTTTGGCTAGTCAGTGAGCAACTAAACTACTTATTAAGCAGGATAATTATTTACTATTAAAAACAGTCTTGATCACGATTTATTTATCAAGGTGACCGGTTTCGACCACTGCTGTGGTCAAAACCGGTAACCTTGATAAATAAACCGTGTTCAAGATTGTTTTCAATAGTAAATATATGTAACACATTGATCACTGCCACTCCCATAATGCATTCAAAAATAATTAGGATAATTATTTGTGCGAGAAATACCGTGCTCTTTTGGTTCTATTTGCTTACTGCAATGCCAAAACAGTACGTTCTATTTGAGTGAATGTCAAATGTTTTATGAAAGTGGGTTAGAAAAATAGTCATGTAATACACGGATCCATTTCACTGATTTTAATGAACGGAAATTGGAAACTGCTGACACACTACTTAATCTAACTTAAACTAACTTATCCTAATCACAACACACACACCCACGCCCGAGGGAGGGCTCGAACCTCCGACGGGGTGAGCCACGCGAAACGTGACAAAACGCCCTAGACCACACGGCTACCCCGCGCGGCCTTTAATGAACGGGGGTTCCTAAACTGATAATAAAAAGGATTCTTGTTCGTTGAGAAACAGCACTCTACGAAGGAAAGGGTGGCTTAGCTGGGGTGTTGTCGTCGTGGTCGTGTCGTAGTGGCAGGTAACCTTCATGTCCGCGTTCATTTTATAGCAATGCATAACGGCCTTTCTGTTCTTCTAATATTCCCGTACATCACCATGTTCCAGATAAATATCGCTTTTGATTTTATTTATCATCATAGTCGCGCGCTGCTGCTGTATTTCGAGCCCGCTTACACTACAACTATTAATCTTTTGAAAGAACTAATCACGAAAATAATAACATCAACATTTAAGAAATTCTTCATATAGGAAAATGACAACATTTGTGAAAATATTTCTTTGCGCTTCTAACAAATGGCGTTATTTGTTACACACGCGTAATACTGGTGTCCACTTTCAAATATGTCACACTCCGCTATGATCTGAAATCTACAGGTAGATGAATAAAATTTATTTTGTGTCTTCTTGTTCTAAAGCGAGTATTTTAAATGTGTGTTACTGTTTTTACTTAACTGTAACATCACAAATTTCTCGAATTTGCCGACCGGAGTGGCCGAGCGGTTCTAGGCGCTACAGTCTGGAACCGCGCGACCGCTACGGTCACAGGTTCGAATCCTGCCTCAGGCATGGATGTGTGTGATGTCCTTAGGTTAGTTAGGTTTAAGTAGTTCTAAGTTCTAGGCGACTGATGACCTCAGAAGTTAAGTCCCATAGTGCTCAGAGCCATTTACCGAATTTTCTCGTCGTGGTCATTTCTCGAGACGTATGTAGGAGGCAGTAATACGTTGTTCGACTGTTCCCTAGAAATGCTCTCTCGAAATCTCAATAGCAAACCTGACCGTGACGCACAACGCTTTTCTTGTAACGTCTGCCATTGAAGTCTGTTGAGGATCTCTGTAATGCTTTCGCGCCTACTGAACGACCCCGCTCTTCGTTGGATATTCACTAGCTGTTCTATCAGTCCGACCTGGTAAGGATCAGATATTGGGGGACAATACTTAGAAATCGGTCGAACAAGCGCCTTGTAAGCAACCTGGTTCGTGGACGAGTTACATTTCTTTATGATTCTTCCTGTGAATCTTAGTCTGGCTTATGATTTTTTTTATTATTTGTTTTATATGATTCCACTTGAGGTCGCTCTGGATAGTTATTCCTAGATATTTTACGCTACACACTGGTTACAGTAGTTTGGCATCAGCAGTGTAATTATTCAGCAGTGGACATCTTTTCCTGTGTACGTGCACTATGTTACATTTGCTCACGTTCAGGGTCAACTGCCAGAGCCTGCACCATTCGTCACCCCTCTGGAGGTCATTCTGCAAATCGATACTGTCTTCTGGCGTTGTCAATTTCTTGCAGACAACCGCATCATCTGCGATAAATCCTGCAGAGCTGCCGACGCTTTCTACTAGATCATTTATGTACACTGTAAGCACTGAAGATCCCACCACACTTCCTTGTGGTACTTCGGAAATAATATTTGCATCTGTCGATTTTGTTCCGTTAGGAGAAACGTGTTGAATTCTATCTGCAAGTAAGTCTCGAATCCTGCTACAGATCTGCTCCGATAGTCAGAAAGCTCGTATTTCTTCACTAACCACCAATGCAGGAAGGTGTCAACTGCCTTCCTGAAGTAAAGGAACACGGCGTCAACGTGAGCGCCTTTGTTTACAGCGCTATGGATCTCAACGACGAATGGAGCAAGCTGAGTTTTGCAAGATCTCTGTTTGTGGAATTCTCCTTCTCCAAAACCGTCATAATTCTTGAGTATGTAACATATTCCATATTTGTGCAAGAGCTGGCCGTCAACGATATAGACCTATAATTGTGTGCATCTAGCCTACAGTCATTCTTGAGAACCGGAGTAACCTGCACATTTTTCCAGTCGCTTGGCAGTTTTCGTTGCTCCAGCGATCTACGATAAACTGCTGCTAGAAAGTGAGCAAATTCTTTCCCATTGTACACTCCTGGAAATGGAAAAAAGAACACATTGACACCGGTGTGTCAGACCCACCATACTTGCTCCGGACACTGCGAGAGGGCTGTACAAGCAATGATCACACGCACGGCACAGCGGACACACCAGGAACCGCGGTGTTGGCCGTCGAATGGCGCTAGCTGCGCAGCATTTGTGCACCGCCGCCGTCAGTGTCAGCCAGTTTGCCGTGGCATACGGAGCTCCATCGCAGTCTTTAACACTGGTAGCATGCCGCGACAGCGTGGACGTGAACCGTATGTGCAGTTGACGGACTTTGAGCGAGGGCGTATAGTGGGCATGCGGGAGGCCGGGTGGACGTACCGCCGAATTGCTCAACACGTGGGGCGTGAGGTCTCCACAGTACATCGATGTTGTCGCCAGTGGTCGGCGGAAGGTGCACGTGCCCGTCGACCTGGGACCGGACCGCAGCGACGCACGGATGCACGCCAAGACCGTAGGATCCTACGCAGTGCCGTAGGGGACCGCACCGCCACTTCCCAGCAAATTAGGGACACTGTTGCTCCAGGGGTATCGGCGAGGACCATTCGCAACCGTCTCCATGAAGCTGGGCTACGGTCCCGCACACCGTTAGGCCGTCTTCCGCTCACGCCCCAACATCGTGCAGCCCGCCTCCAGTGGTGTCGCGACAGGCGTGAATGGAGGGACGAATGGAGACGTGTCGTCTTCAGCGATGAGAGTCGCTTCTGCCTTGGTGCCAATGATGGTCGTATGCGTGTTTGGCGCCGTGCAGGTGAGCGCCACAATCAGGACTGCATACGACCGAGGCACACAGGGCCAACACCCGGCATCATGGTGTGGGGAGCGATCTCCTACACTGGCCGTACACCACTGGTGATCGTCGAGGGGACACTGAATAGTGCACGGTACATCCAAACCGTCATCGAACCCATCGTTCTACCATTCCTAGACCGGCAAGGGAACTTGCTGTTCCAACAGGACAGTGCACGTCCGCATGTATCCCGTGCCACCCAACGTGCTCTAGAAGGTGTAAGTCAACTACCCTGGCCAGCAAGATCTCCGGATCTGTCCCCCATTGAGCATGTTTGGGACTGGATGAAGCGTCGTCTCACGCGGTCTGCACGTCCAGCACGAACGCTGGTCCAACTGAGGCGCCAGGTGGAAATGGCATGGCAAGCCGTTCCACAGGACTACATCCAGCATCTCTACGATCGTCTCCATGGGAGAATAGCAGCCTGCATTACTGCGAAAGGTGGATATACACTGTACTAGTGCCGACATTGTGCATGCTCTGTTGCCTGTGTCTTATGTGCCTGTGGTTCTGTCAGTGTGATTATGTGATGTATCTGACCCCAGGAATGTGTCAATAAAGTTTCCCCTTCCTGGGACAATGAATTCACGGTGTTCTTATTTCAATTTCCAGGAGTGTATTTATATAGTCTTATAACTGGTCCTTTGCCTTTCCACCACTAAACGATTGTAGTTTCTTATTAATAATTTGAATACAACGTATTAATGTTCCACAATAATATTTATTAGTTCGTTATGAACGGGCTTTCGGCTTCTTAGGGCATCGTCAGATAACTTAATGTTGAACAGATACTGCACCCCGAGAATTCATAGTTGTACAAAGAACGCTGTACAATGATATTTGACATTTTATGACTATATCGATACAAAACACAAGCATGTTGTAATACTTAAAGAGACACTGAACAAATAAATCTTAAATTACAGTACATTCAAATATTAACACAATATGTGTGTGTAAGGCAGAAATGTTCTAAAAGTGAGTAATAGCACGGGCTACTATGTCATATGGACCAACTGGTGAATGAGACGAGCAGACGGAATAAAGGGAGGGGAAGAAAGGCATCTATGGAATGTGGGCGTGGAACAGTTTTAACAAGCTTATTAGCTAACGCTGAGGGGAGTAATAACTGGCTGCTAGTTTAATAAGGGTGAGTAGTGGAATTGTGTTTGGTCGTCAATTACCAGGTCAGGATTCTCTGATTGGTGTTTATTAATGGCCAGAATTTCAAGTAATGTTAATTTTCTCCCTTTAGTTCCTTAGCGACAGGAGAAGTAAGAGTCCATTCTCCTCAATTAGTCTATAAGCGATTTTTTCGAAAAACTAATGAAGCAATCAACTTAAATCTTTATGTATAATATTTATTGATTTGTGGACAACATTTTCTGATTTTTTTCCGAGAAATTCTCTCGTTATTAAACCTCCGATCCGAGGAGTTAAAATTGCTCTTTTCAAAATGAAGTGTGTCCATGACGGAAGTCTTGCATCGTGCAGATCTTATCCGAAATCCTAAAACCAAGAATTATCTTTATATAATATAGCGCAGAAAGTAAAAGCATAGTTTTTTTGAATTCCGACATAATAATAAAATTGCGAATGTATGACACAAAGGTGTACTTGGGTCGTGTGGTTTTGGTAACATTTTTCGCGATACCTAATGAATAAATTAAAAAAAAACTTAGCTTATTACTCTTTTCGGACGCGCCCGAGGAGTAATTCAGCCACATTGCAGCAAGACATCATTATTAGCAAGCACGCAACGCTAATAAAGATATCTTTAAGAAATTGGGCTAAATTATTCCTCGGGCACGTCCGCAAGAAGTAATAGACGATTTTTTTAACCTTAATGGCGCTTGTATTATTTCAAATATCAGAGAATTTTATCCAAAAATAAATAAATAATATGCAGAAAGATTTACGTTGATTGCTTCATTATTTTTATAATCTGACTGTGGAGAATGGACCCTTAATACGCTGCACAACCTTGGCCAATAGGAAAACATTAGTGTCAGTCGTTTGACTGACGTATATGCGCTTGCGGATGATACAATACTGTACATACATTACATATAATACTGTACATACAATACTTCACTATTTTCACAAAGAATAACATGTGTTCTCGAACGACATTTCAAAACGCGTTGGGTAGATGTGTCCACCAATCCCTACTCTTTCTCATCTTTAACATCACGCGAAGACGAGGGCTCTGGTTGTAACACAGCTGTCCTGTACTTCGCGCTTCGGAATTATGCGGCTGCAGCAGGACGTAGTATTTGACAAAAAACCGGCGCGGGTGTAATTTTAAAAGCTGTACATTCAGAAGGTCATAACTCCGTACTATCAAAATTACTGCCGAAATTTTGCGCTCGGCACCTGTTACTGCGGTTGATATTTTGCAAGTGTGCTTTATTCTCTTTGAAATGTAAGGTCAAATTGGCGACGTTTCCTTGTTAGTGGAATGGGCTGTTGCATGCACAGAAATGGTATATACAGAGTGTTCCATTTCTTCGACCACTCTAAGTAACAACAATGTAGCAGTACTCACTTCATCGTTCAGCTGAAGATGATTGACTGAATGACCGATGTGCATTTTCTTTGTGTTCCCATCTGCCTGTTACCAGCTCCGGCAAGTGGAAAGTCACCTTACACCGGCTAACCACAGTGTGTGCTCGTACAACAGAGTCAAAGTCAGTTTTGGGAAACAGGTTTAATAACGTCATGTTTAAGTGAATGGTATGTGCATGGTGAATGTAGGATGCTATCTAAAAAAGACTTGCTGCTGTTTATATACAGTAGTCGTAACGAACAACGTTAATGCTCGTTCCCGTGGTAGCTTAAAAGTGACTCCACAGTTACAAAAGAGAGCAACGACGAAGGTTCATTTTATTGTAACGACTGACACTAACTAAAACGAAAGTGTTCGTTACTATCTCACTGTTCTACTGCAAAGTTTACCTCAGTTCCGCTAGCAACGACCTACTTCCTCCTCATAGATGTAAACAACGTGAAACTTGAGTACGAAATGTTCAGTCAAATTTCGGAAATGAAGCCGGGCGACGTCTTCGACAACCGCCGATATTTCGATAGTTGCACACCCCATTATCTTCAAGGCAGAAATGCAGCGAGAAAGCGTTGTGCAAGAGCATTTTAGATGATCTGAGGATGTACAGGGGATGAAATCCAATATACAGATCTCGAATTATTACGAAAAGAGAAAAAAAAAACAATAGCAATCAGCAGCCTAAAGCTTCCAGCAATCGAACTCCCTTCAGAAACCAGAAAGACATTTTCCTGACCTTTATCTGTTAAATTGTGTCCATCGTCATTTTATGGGAACTTAGGCACATCCCAAATGTCTGTCACTCCCTCTTAAGCTGTTGTTACTTGACAGCTAATGTTTACATTGTGAACTGAGTGCAATCTTCAACGTTTATTCGATCGTCACAGTTTAACTCCGTTTACTGGTTTTACGAGAGAGGAACATTTACGTAGGTTAACTTGCTTTAAAGTGACTCTGAACAGGCTAACCCGTAGCTGCAATGAATGTTTTGCCTTGTTAATGCTCGAGTCGCCTTTCGTCTCTGCTATGTTGTAAAGTTTTCGATATGTCAGTGTTTCTTTCATTTTCTCCGTAGCTGTTTTGAAGGCGGTTTGATAGTTTGCCCTCGAAAACAGAACACACTTTGGAAATAAAATATTAATCACAACTGCGGATATTTTGCCAGGAGCTGCATTAGGTATTCAGGGGATACCTATTGGTGACACATTAGGGTTTGTGCCGGATCGAGACTCGAACCAGGGTACCCCACTTCTTGTGAGCAGTCGCATTAACGTTCTTAGGTATCCGTGCACGGTTCCAGAGTCAATCCAATCCTCCATGTGGCACATTCTCTACGCCCCCCCCCCCCTGTCAGTGACCGTAGATTGTCAACAATTTTATTCCTTCAGACGTGCATCGTTGTCTGGAGGAACAGACATTGTAAAAAAAAAAAAGTATTTGGTAGGAGCACCCGTTTCCCTGCCTGTGCTTCTTTCCAATAGCATGAATGTTTTCTTATGCTGAAATCACTTTTGTACGTTATGGTCCACATTCACTTCCTGAGCGAGGTAATCAAGGAGTGGGATTGCCTATTGAACATACAACTACCTGGCTATCTACCATGTGTGATAGCAGTTAACAAGGTACATCTTATGTTGCATTACGAAAATGTTTCACGGTTTAGTGGCCCTGATAGTTTCGTGGTTACAATAAATTACGTTAGCTTACCACAATAACTGTAACGTTATGAGAGGCAGTGTCTGCCTTCTGTGTGTAGTTTTCAGACAGTTTTCCTGCATGAATTTTCTTCCTTTACCATCCTGAAAGTTTTACCTATGTACCTGACGTACCAGTAGTGTAATACGCTAAACTATTAAATAAATAAACGAAACTTAAATGGTGATAGTAAATAATCTAAACAAACAAAAATAACGCACACGAAAACCTTAACATGTATCATCGCATACTGCGCCACTCTAGGCGGAAAATGCATGAGTAAAGTGTCTGTTAACCAGCTGAAGTGTTATTCACGAGAAAAACATCATTTACCTCCCTTCAGAAACCCCCCCCCCCCTCCCCGCCAACTCATCCACCTCTATCCCCCGTTAACTCTTCTTCTTCCCTTTTCAGAGATAAGATGTAGATAGATGGGTAGGTAAGGATAGATATTGTTCTACAAATTTCAGTATTTCAGGAACAGTATAGAAACACCAACAAAAGCTACATTAATGTGTCTTTATTCACAGACAATCAGTTTTGGTCGAGTGGCCACCCTCGGCCGATGAACATCACGTTAAATAATGCTTCCTTGGCATCAGAAACGTAAATATTATCTCCTGCAGCACCTCTCACCTTTCTTTAATCTGGTGTCACTTTCATTGATAGCCTTAAGTTGGTCGCTTGATCGAAACTCGTTGTCAATGAATAAAAAAATACACTCTAAGATACAAAAAACGATGCATCACGAAATAATTATCCAAGTGAGACGGAAACCGGAAAATGTGATCTGATATAAATGTGCAGACAAACAGATTATTAGAGTTTCAGAAAAACTGCATGATGTGTTCAAGAGGAAGTACTTCACAAATTGAGCAAACCAGTAACGCGCTGTTCCACCTCTGGCCCTTATGTAAACAGTTATTCGGCTTGGGATCGACTGACAGAGTTGTCGGAGGTCATCCTGAGGGATATCGTGCCAAATTCTGCCCAACTGTGGTGTCAGATCGTCAAAATTCAGAGCTGATTGGAGGTCCCTGCCCATAATGTTCCCAAAGATCTCAATTTGGGGAAGATACGGCAACCTTGTTGGCCAACAGAGGGTTTGGCAAGCAGAAAAACAACCACAGGAAACACTTACCCTGTGCAGGCGGACATTATCTTGTTTAAATGAAAGCCCGGACGTCTAGCCATGAAGAGCAACAAAACGGGATGTAGAAAGTCGTGCTGTAAAGGTCCTGCGGGTGACAACCAAAGGCGTGATGCTATGAAAAGAAATGGCGCCCCAGACCATCACTCCTGGTTGTCAGGCCGTATGGAGTTAGACGATCAGGTTGATATCCCTCCACCATCCGTGGTGTCTCCAGACACGTCTTCGGCCTGCAGTGTCATTGGCTGGAGTGTAATTGTGTTCAGTGATGAGTACCGCTTGGAACTGAGACCCGATGACCACTGTTATAGTGTATTTTAAGTTGCAGTGACCATGTCTTTTAGATCAATTTACAGGTCGAGGGACGAGTGGGAAACTTGGAATCATTATTGACACAAAGAGATTTAGTGCCTAGTACTTATTTGTCAGCAGAAGAGCATAATTTTTGTATTGAATGCCCTATCCGTCACTACAGACGACGCCATATGTGTTGCCTGAAACTGCCGGCCGCAGTGGCCGAGCGGTTCTAGGCGCTTCAGTCTGGAACCGCGCTACCGCTACGTCGCAGGTACGAATCCTCTCTCGGGCATGGATGTGTGTGATGTTCTTAGTTTAGTTACTTTTAAGTAGTTCTAAGTTCTAGGGGACTGATGACAGCTGTTAAGTCCCATAGTGCTCAGTACCATTTTTTTTTTTGTTGCCTGAAACTGTGTGCCGGTAAACATGGACGAGTAAGTAACTGATTATATACGGAAAGGAATAGTGCCCTCAATAAGAAACGATTGTGGCGTGTCAAAACAATTCATTTTTTTTCTTATAAAACTCGAACACGAGACTGCGAAAGTGAATTTCGCAACATATACGTAGCGCAACACACATAGCATACGTGTTCAGACGACAAAAACTCGTTGTAAACAGACGCTAGTCCAGCCAAGGAAGTCATGACAACCTGTCACTTGCGGTACTGAAGTTCTACCAGAGCCTTTAATTTCGCTATATTACATGCACATCATTGCCGTATTAAACGTACTTAAAACCACATTTATGGCTACGTTCCAAGGCTCATTTGCATCAATTACTGCATATGTGGTTTTGGACTGGAACTGGTCGTTGATTAATAGTGACATTGTTCATCTCCTCTTTTTCTTCATCTCCAAGTTTCTTTAAATTACGGCCAGAGCTGTCTCCTCTAATCCCACACTGTAACAGATATCAAACGTCCTTCGCCTTTCCTTCACATACGGTTAATCCATGTCTTCCGTTCCGTCTGAGCTTATTGCGGTTCTAGTATACTGTTCCCATCAGATCGGGGCTACGCTTGTCAAAAATCTGTATGAAAATCTGCTTATGAAAAGTATTAGTAAGTGAACTCTTATTAATTATGAAACGCTTCGGAGGCCTACCTCCGTCAACATGTACAGTTCAGGTTCTTAGCTCAACAGCATTACCCAGAAAACCAAAGTGACTCATTCTTGATCTTGCTACAAATTTTGCTCTAGAACTCAACATTCCAAAGAAACATCTGCTCACTACTTGTAATCTGCACTTGATTTTGACAATGTTTTCACGATCGAAAAATAGCTGCCGCCATTTCCTATTTTCTTCAGCGAGGCCAAACATTCGTTACCAAACTGAAACACAAATCAAGAAGTATATCATCGTTTTTTTTAATCATATGTCGTCTTCTCTTCCTTACATTACTGTATATATTTGATTAACAAGAGTGATAGGGCACAAATCGCAGAATATCTGAGTGACCACCATCAAACGTTCATTTCTGAGGAAGAGGATGTGGAACAAAAATGGAAAAAATTCAGAAACATCGTCCAGTACACCTTAGATAAGTTCGTACCGACTAAGGTCCAAAGCGAGGGGAAAGATCCACCGTGGTATAACAATCATGTACGAAAGGTACTACGGAAACAAAGAAAGCTTCATCATAGGTTTAAGAGTAGTCGAATCATAGCTGATAAGGAAAAGCTGAACGAAGCGAAAAAGAGCGTAAAGGGAGCAATGAGAGAAGCATTCAACGAATTCGAACATAAAACATTGGCAAACAATCTAAACAAGAACCCTAAAAAGTTTTGGTCATATGTAAAATCGGTAAGCGGATCTAAATCCCCTATTCAGTCACTCGTTGACCACGATGGCACCGAAACAGAGGACGACCGAAGAAAGGCAGAAATACTGAATTCAGTGTTCCGAAACTGTTTCACTGCGGAAAATCGTAACACGGTCCCTGACTTCAGCCGTCGCACGGACGCCAAAATGGAAAATATTGAAATAAACGATATCGGAATTGAAAAACAACTGCTATCACTTAGTAGCGGAAAAGCATCCGGACCAGACGAGATACCCGTAAGATTCTACAGTGATTATGCTAAAGAACTTGCCCCCTTTCTATCAGCAATTTATCGTAGATCTCTGGAAGAACGTAAAGTACCTAGCGACTGGAAGAAAGCGCAGGTCGTTCCCATTTTCAAGAAGGGTCATAAATCAGATGCGAATAATTATAGGCCTATTTCCCTTACGTCAATCTGTTGTAGAATAATGGAACATGTTTTATGTTCTCGTATTATGACGTTCTTAGATAATACAAATCTCCTTCATCATAACCAACATGGATTCCGCAAACAGAGATCATGTGAAACTCAGCTCGCCCTATTTGTCCAAGAAATTCACAGTGCCGTAGACACTGGCGAGCAGATTGATGCCGTATTCCTGGACTTCAGGAAGGCATTTGATACGGTTCCGCACTTACGTTTAGTGAAAAAAATACGAGCTTACGGAATATCGGACCAGGTTTGTGATTGGATTCAGGATTTCCTAGAAGAAAGAACACAACATGTCATTCTTAACGGTTCAAAATCTGCAGATGTAGAGGTAATTTCGGGAGTACCGCAAGGAAGCGTGATAGGACCTTTATTGTTTACAATATACATAAATGACTTAGTTGACAACATCGGTAGCTCCGTGAGGCTATTTGCAGATGACACGGTTGTCTACAAGAAAGTAGCAACATCAGAAGACTCGTACGTACTCCAGGAAGACCTGCAGAGGATTAATGAATGGTGTGACAGCTGGCAGCTTTCCCTAAACGTAGATAAATGTAATATAATGCGCATACATAGGGGCAGAAATCCATTCCAGTACGATTATGCCATAGGTGGTAAATCATTGGAAGCGGTAACGACCGTAAAATACTTAGGAGTTACTATCCGGAGCGATCTGAAGTGGAATGATCACATAAAACAAATAGTGGGAAAAGCAGGCGCCAGGTTGAGATTCATAGGAAGAATTCTAAGAAAATGTGACTCATCGACGAAAGAAGTAGCTTACAAAACGCTTGTTCGTCCGATTCTTGAGTATTGCTCATCAGTATGGGACCCTTACCAGGTTGGATTAATAGAAGAGATAGACATGATCCAGCGAAAAGCAGCGCGATTCGTCATGGGGACATTTAGTCAGCGCGAGAGCGTTACGGAGATGCTGAACAAGCTCCAGTGGCGGACACTTCAAGAAAGGCGTTACGCAATACGGAGAGGTTTATTATCGAAATTACGAGAGAGCACATTCCGGGAAGAGATGGGCAACATATTACTACCGCCCACATATATCTCGCGTAATGATCACAACGAAAAGATCCGAGAAATTAGAGCAAATACGGAGACTTACAAGCAGTCGTTCTTCCCACGCACAATTCGTGAATGGAACAGGGAAGGGGGATCAGATAGTGGTACAATAAGTACCCTCCGCCACACACCGTAAGGTGGCTCGCGGAGTATAGATGTAGATGTAGATGTATTCTGGCATTCTGGTCCGAGCTGGCGGAGATGACGGCTTTGTGTGTGTGAGGTGTGCTTGCTTGTGTGAATGAATGTGTATGTGTTTCTCGTCATTTTACTGACGAAGGCTGTGACCGAAAGCTAATGTATACGTGTCTTTTAACTGTGCCTGTATGCAACTTAACATATCTTTACGGTAAGTAGCAATCTCTCTTTCTCTTGCTTTCTTGATACTTCAGCCTTGGAGTCTCCATTGCTTGATACTATATACACTCCTGGAAATGGAAAAAAGAACACATTGACACCGGTGTGTCAGACCCACCATACTTGCTCCGGACACTGCGAGAGGGCTGTACAAGCAATGATCACACGCACGGCACAGCGGACACACCAGGAACCGCGGTGTTGGCCGCCGAATGGCGCTAGCTGCGCAGCATTTGTGCACCGCCGCCGTCAGTGTCAGCCAGTTTGCCGTGGCATACGGAGCTCCATCGCAGTCTTTAACACTGGTAGCATGCCGCGACAGCGTGGACGTGAACCGTTTGTGCAGTTGACGGACTTTGAGCGAGGGCGTATAGTGGGCATGCGGGAGGCCGGGTGGACGTACCGCCGAATTGCTCAACACGTGGGGCGTGAGGTCTCCACAGTACATCGATGTTGTCGCCAGTGGTCGGCGGAAGGTGCACGTGCCCGTCGACCTGGGACCGGACCGCAGCGACGCACGGATGCACGCCAAGACCATAGGATCCTACGCAGTGCCGTAGGGGACCGCACCGCCACTTCCCAGCAAATTAGGGACACTGTTGCTCCTGGGGTGTCGGCGAGGACCATTCGCAACCGTCTCCATGAAGCTGGGCTACGGCCCCGCACACCGTTAGGCCGTCTTCCGCTCACGCCCCAACATCGTGCAGCCCGCCTCCAGTGGTGTCGCGACAGGCGTGAATGGAGGGACGAATGGAGACGTGTCGTCTTCAGCGATGAGAGTCGCTTCGGCCTTGGTGCCAATGATGGTCGTATGCGTGTTTGGCGCCGTGCAGGTGAGCGCCACAATCAGGACTGCATACGACCGAGGCACACAGGGCCAACACCCGGCATCATGGTGTGGGGAGCGATCTCCTACACTGGCCGTACACCACTGGTGATCGTCGAGGGGACACTGAATAGTGCACGGTACATCCAAACCGTCATCGAACCCATCGTTCTACCATTCCTAGACCGGCAAGGGAACTTGCTGTTCCAACAGGACAATGCACGTCCGCATGTATCCCGTGCCACCCAACGTGCTCTAGAAGGTGTAAGTCAACTACCCTGGCCAGCAAGATCTCCGGATGTGTCCCCCATTGAGCATGTTTGGGACTGGATGAAGCGTCGTCTCACGCGGTCTGCACGTCCAGCACGAACGCTGGTCCAACTGAGGCGCCAGGTGGAAGTGGCATGCCAAACCGTTCCACAGGACTACATCCAGCATCTCTACGATCGTCTCCAGGGGAGAATAGCAGCCTGCATTGCTGCGAAAGGTGGATATACACTGTACTAGTGCCGACATTGTGCATGCTCTGTTGCCTGTGTCTATGTGCCTGTGGTTCTGTCAGTGTGATCATGTGATGTATCTGACCCCAGGAATGTGTCAATAAAGTTTCCCCTTCCTGGGACAATGAATTCGCGGTGTTCTTATTTCAATTTCCAGGAGTGTATAAAGATTTCCATATTCGTCTTCGTAATCATACTGCTCATACGATGTCTACTGGTTTACTACTCAGACACTCACGTTGTAAAAATAGTTGTAGAGTGTGAAACAGCCTAGCACGATATAGACCGTTTCTGAGTAATGTTCAGTTAATGGCAAGCGTTTGGCTCTTTACATCTTTTTACATGTCATATTGTAACGTTGTTGGTTTAATTTGTTATGAAAGCGGTGCTGATAGACAATAAAAGCGGTTTAAAAGCTGTGAGCTGCATTGGTAAGTTAACCTCGCATTACTGGGCAACTGTTTCACCAGGTATCCAGTCTAGCTTACCAAATTCCCAACCAGACTAACATTAATTATAATCTTTTAATAGTCATACGACAAACGGTGATATATATATATAAAAGAGAATTTAAATAAAAAGAAATAAATCAGTTTATATTTGGAAATTTATTTTAACATTGATCATTGAAATTTCAGCATATTAAAGTTGATTCATAACTAAACTGGTGCCTTATTTAGGATTGTGAAAATGTGAGTTTGTAATCTTACCGAACACATCAAATAGGGAGCCAAGATAGGGAGACTACATACAACACTGCATTCATAAAATAACACACGAAGAACGTTGAAACACTTGCAAGAGGAAATTAACCACAACCAACCGATTCAATTTTCACCCAAAGAAGTTACGTTCGTAGCACAATCCTGTCCGTCATGTAATTACCACACACTGGTATACTAAATTCATACTAACTCTCTGTGAAATCTTCCCCAAAAGAATAGCTGAGGACTACTTTTATGATTACACCACATGCTTCACGTCGTCAACTTGGTTTACACAAAGAGTTTTCAAAATGGTTCAAATGGCTCTGAGCACTATGGGACTCAACATCTTAGGTCATAAGTCCCCTAGAACTTAGAACTACTTAAACCTAACTAACCCAAGGACATCACACACACCCATGCCCGAGGCAGGATTCGAACCTGCGACCGTAGCAGTCCCGCGGTTCCGGACTGCAGCGCCAGAACCGCTAGACCACCGCGGCCGGCACAAAGAGTGTAACTCCATAATAATTTTGATAATTAAAATAAATTAGATCGAAAAGCAATTTACAAAATAAAAACCTCGAACTGGTTACTAACGTCTTACTATTAACCTGATGGGTCAAACAATTGTATAAGCACGTGGTACTGGTCTCACAAAGTACACCCCACGTGGTTTGAACATAAAGAAAAGTTGCTATATTGAAAAATATTGTCAAGACGAGACGTTATAATCTCACGCACATTCGCATTTAAGATTGATGATCTTAGTTAGAGTTACTGATCAACACGTGGTTCCACTTTACTCACAAAGTAGTGACAAAGTAACTACTGGAATATATTCTGAACTTCACACTCGAAATACACTGCGTTGCAATTTAAGATAACATTAGATATTTTAGATCCAAACCTGAAATAAAGGTGATTAAATTTTCAGTTAGGCTGAACTTAAGAAATCCATTGTCCTACGGACTCAGCAGACAGGCGCTTAGCCGGAGAGCTTACCACTTCAGACGCTCGCCGCGGACAGACTGCCGTGGTCCCTTCCTGAGGGTGGCTCACAAATACAAACGGATGTGGCCAGAGGGGCAGCATCCTATACCAACATGACAAGGGATGGACAGGACCATACTAAGAATAGAAACCTCTCTGCTTTTAGAAAGCGTAGCTACCTGTTCCGACGTTGGTCCTACTGTTCTCTAGCAGACAGGCTTGCCTGCTACCATCCAGCATGCAACTAGAAATACATTTGCTCATTCATCCTCTCTCACAGAAGGGAAGGGGGATGACAGTATCTTATCATATACAGTATATAAAAGAAAGCGGATGTAGGTTCCGTATGAGACTGTGTGACATGAATTACATATAAACTGTGTTTTAAAGTGTAGTAGTGTGACAGATCGTTCTTGTTTATATGTAAAAGTAACACGTTCCACTACTCAGTCTCGTCCCAGATAGTCAGAAACGCCACAGTAAATTTAGACGAGGAATTTATGCCGTATATGACAACAGATTTAAGAAATTAACATGAAAGGAATCCAACAGAGACCTTTCAATATACCTCTGCTATTACATTCTACAACAACTTTTCTATAAATTAAATTATGCTGTTGTCCTTTGTACAAATGTCTAAAGTCGCAATATTTCTTCTGTAGAAACGGTTACGTACAAGCCGGCCGCGGTGGCCGTGCGGTTCTAGGCACTTCAGTCCGGAACCACGTGACTGCTACGGTCGCAGGTTCGAATCCTGCCTCGGGCATGGATGTTTGTGATGTCCTTAGGTTAGTTAGGTTTAAGTGATTCTAAGTCTAGGGGACTGATGATCTCTGATGTTGAGTCCCATAGTGCTTAGAGCCATTTTCCATTTCTTCAAAAGTTTGCAATTATTTACGCGTCAGAGCATTTCCTTCATTTATTAATACTTAGACATTTTAGAATAGTTGTCTTTAAAACTTCCATTACAATATTCTGCAACGCCGTTAGCAAAAAAAGTATGTTAACTACAAGTAAATAAATTTAAATATTCGAAGATGGAATGCCAGGCATTTTTAAATGCCATCGTGGAAACGTAAACGCCTATAAAAGCAAATAGTTGCAGCTAATTCATTATAAATTACCTTCAGGTTAAACAGTTGCAGTGTTCTCTTACGTCAACAATGCAAGAGAATTGTATACTGATACTAATGCGAGAAAGAAGATGAAAACAAAACATGACAAAGAGTTAGGCAATCCAAGTCGACAAGCAATTAAGAGTAAATTTGCTATTCTTGGCTACAGGAGGTTAAAATTTAGCGTGTCGACATTCACTGACACTTTGAGCAAGCATTTTGTAGATATTTGTCCAAAAGTATTTTTGATAACTGACAGCATAGACATGGGCTGTTTCTGTAGCACTAAATTAAAACCAAGCCATCATTTCTTTGCGCATTTTAAGAAGTTAAAAAGTCTGCATTGGTTTAACTTAGCTTATATTCGCTGTCTTATACAGAAGCAGAACTGGAAAAATCCTTCCGCGGGTCGGACTGAAAGCAACCACGGGGACCACCGGTTGCCCACCTGTGGTCTAAATGTAGCAATACTTCTCATGTTTTGTCAGCCAGTGATAATGTTTTTCTGATTGGTCAGCCCTCCAACAGACTGTGTCTAATATTACAAAGTAAACCGCAATGTAATATTTAAATAAATCTCTTTTAAGTTCTATTCCATGTGTCAATGGTTCTTGATTTGTTATTACGCCTACAACTGGAAACGACTGTTACTAGTGCCACTATATATCTCCTCCACTGTAATTAATTAAGAAGTAACATATTCCAAAGTTTTGTGTTACTCGTTTTACAATTTATTGACGTGTCAAGA
The DNA here is from genome assembly GCF_023898315.1 of Schistocerca nitens. Classification (NCBI taxonomy): domain Eukaryota; kingdom Metazoa; phylum Arthropoda; class Insecta; order Orthoptera; family Acrididae; genus Schistocerca; species Schistocerca nitens. The sequence goes on from NC_064621.1 coordinate 332,785,865, forward strand.
ATAAAATAGTATATTACATTAGAACGATAGTCAAAAACAATACTTTTTATTGTTATCCTACTCTTTACCCCATGACTAATCACAAGAACACTTACACACTGCAACGCGGGCTAGCTGAGCGGTCTCGGCGTCTTGCCACGGTTCACTCAGCTCCCCTCATAGGAGGTTCGAGTCCTCCCTCGGGCATGGGTGTGTATATGGTCCTTAGGGTAAGTTAGTTTAAATAGTGTGTAAGCCTAGAGACCGATGACCTCAGCAGTTTTGTCCCACAGGAACTTACGACCACCACCACCTCTTACAAACTATTTTATATATGACAGGATTAGTTAATGTCCATGTTGTATGTTGAATGACTTGTCCTCAGACTGTGAGTTAATCTTTACTTTGAAGTCAGTTTGGTCGAAGGGCATAGCCACATAGTAAAAGTAATATATAGCTGGTGGTTTTGCTGTTGGCTTCTTTGGAGCCATGATAACGTCCGCCAAGTTTTCCTAGTGATGAAAGTGTTGATGAAAAGCAAATTACTAAATGAGGTAAAGTACGAGTATCAGAACTTTTAAACGTTTGTATCCCGAAACTTTTCACATGTTACAATGACACAATTTATACTGCCAATTCAAGTAACACGTCTGCTTTCTCCAGTCTCAGAGAACGACTAGACCACCATTAACCGCAACTCCCTGCTAAGTGTGTACACAATAAAGAAGAACGGAGGCTCTATACAAAGAAATGAGTATCTCTCTGTCGCAATCAATCTTTTGTACATGTTTAGCACAATTAATAAAACAACGGTTAATGTTTCAACGCCGACATAATTTTAAATAGATGGAATATAAATATTTAGTCATCAAATAATTAATTTTTATAGACGTGATTTTCATATGAACTTGTTTTTGTTTACAAAGAGACCGATACTTTCCTCCTTTTTAAAATTACGTTTTCAGATGACCCAGCTGAATTTGAGGGCGTGCTGAAAAGTAACGCCTCCGAATTTGTTATGTGAAAAATCATAAAGATTTTTAAATAGGACAACGTTATTAACATTCTACATCCTTATTCTTCATGTCTGCATATTTGTAGTCCTCTGCCCCACAGGATTGCGAATTTTAGTGAGTAACACAGCGATATGTAGGGTAACTATGTCGGTGAGTGAGAAACGGCGTGCTGTAATCGATATTCGGATTCGAAGAACTCGTCCACACATGGAACACCCTATCCCCCAGTACGACAATAGCGACCATACACGAGCTCTGTAACATCTCCAATATCCTACGCCTTGGGTTCACGGTCATCTATCATCCTCCGTACAGTGGCAATTCGACAGCGTTAGATTTTCATCTGTGTCCTAAATTTAATGAATACCTTCGAGGGCTTCCCTTTGATATGAAGCGGTGCAAGCAGGGAGAGGTTGTGACTCAGTTAACAACAAAGTCAAACATTCTTCAGTGACGGTATCAATAAACTGGTCTGTCGTTGGGAGAAATGTGTTTTTCGTCAGGACAACTAAGTTGAAATAATAAGTATGCAGACATGAAGAATAAAGATGTCGAATGTTAATAACATTTGTCTTATTGACAAAATCTTTCAATGATTTCACATAAAGAATTCGACCTCGAAGCTAAGTAACTTGTCTCCGTTCCAGCACGTGCGGCGTTTATTAACGATCAAGGCCAACAAAAAAGTTGACTGTAGATGGAAACATCTATTAAAATGTACACTAAGCAGTCGTTCTTCGAGTGTAGGTCTACAGGTCTACAGAAATCGTGTAAACGGCTTGCGAAAATCTGCTGCACAATCGTATGTAGATGGCACGCATCTATACCTACATTTACATTCATACTCTGCAAACCAAGTGGAGTGCATTACAGAGGGTACTTCCATAGTACTGGTTATTATTCCTTCTTCTCTTTCCATTCTCGTATGTAATCCTTGACTTAAGATTGCTTACATGCCTCTGAAGGCTGCAGTTAATATGGCCTTTGCAATCCGTACAGGAACGATGCGTAGGTGTTGTAGTTCGGTTCGGTTGTATGAGGGAGGAGACCAAGCAGCGAGGTCATCGGGCTCATCGGACTAGGGAAGGAAATCGGCCGTGCCCTTTCAAAGGAACCATCCCGGCATTTGCCTGAGCGATTTAGGGATATCACGGAAAACCTCAATCAGGGTCGCTGGACGCGGGATTGAACCGTGGTCCTCCCGAATGCGAGTCCAGTGTGCTAGCCACTGCGCCACATCGCTCGGTGGTTGTAGTATATTCCTAAATTCGTCACTGAAAGCTGGTTCTTTAAACCTTGTTAGTACGCTTTCATGCAATATTCCATCTTCAAGCGTCTGTCGTTTCAGGTTTCTCGACTTCTCCGTGACGTTCTCCCATGGTTCAGACAAAACTGTGACCATTCGGATGTGTTAATACATTATTTCAACCATCATGGAGTCGTATAATGGTGCAGAGCGTGCACCGTGTTCATGATTTCATGAATCCAAATCAACTACAGCAGTTCAGAGACCATTCGGGATTAAATATCGCAAGCCATCACCTCAAAGACTACTTGTTATTAACTGGTACAATCGTTCCACCGAAACGGGGGACACTGCAGGAGCCTCCACGAAGATTGCGTTCACCACTCGAACAACAAGCAATCGAACAACAAGCAATCGGGCGTCCCCTGGAAACGACCTAGTCGGCCAATCCTGCAAACACCGGAGCACCAAAACCAAAAGATGACAAAACAACTCTCCGAAGAGACTCAAAAAAGGCCTTTATCAAGACCATAACTAGTGACAACTTCCTGCAATATTGAAGGCTTATCTGTAAATAAAGAAATTTTATTATCTGACATGTGCCAACGAAACAACTGTGATGTTTTAGTGTTACAAGAAACACACAGTGCACCAACTAGCCATAGACCAAAAATACAGGGCATGAAATTAGTTCTTGAGAGACCACACGAAAGGTACGGAAGTGCTATATTTGTGAAACCGAACTTAGACGTATGCTCCTGTGCTCTGACCTGCGAAAAAATATAGAAATTTTAATTATTGAGCTACATTCATGTACTGTAACATACGTGTACAAACCACCCAGTGCGAGGTTCAAATTTACGGAGCCTGGAAATTTCCATTCACAAAAAATTAAAGATGTACTAGGAGATTTTAACTGTCACGGTCTCGCATGGGGTTATAAAGAGACAAATGACGATGGCGAAATGCTGGAGATCTGGGCAGACCAGGCTAAAGTGAAATTGATACATGACCCAAAGTTGCCTGCATCATTTAACAGCGGAAGGTGGAAACGAGGATATAATCCAGATAACATCTTTGTCTCCGAAAAGGTATCCCTGCAAACTGTAAAGCAAATCGAGGACCCAATTCCAAGATCGCAACACAGAGCAATAACTTGCTGCATTACTGCAGTAATCAAATCAGATGTAATGCCCTTCAAGAGAGGCTTCAATTTCAAAAAAGCTCATTGGGAACTTTTCACAGAGGACCTTGATAAGGAGATCTTGGAAATTAAACCAGAGATACAATCATATGAAACTTTTATAGACCTTGTCAAGAAAATCTTTCGACGGCGCATACCTAGAGGGTGCCGCACCCAGTATATCGCTGGACTCAATGGTAGCAAAAAGGAAGCTCTGATAAAGTATGAAGAACTGTACAATAAGAACCCCTTCTCAGAGGAAACGATCCAGGCAGGTGAGGTACTGATGTCTGGTATCTCCGAAGCGAGAAAGGAAAAGTGGTGCAACCTCCTACAAGAGACGGACATGAAGCACAGCAGTAGGAAGGCATGGAAACTGGTCAAAAGTCTCAACAACGACCCAACAGAACCACAACCAAATTACAGTGAAGTTACACCTGATCAGATAGCTCACCAACTACTCATGAACGGAACAACTGAAAGGAAGATCAGGAATGGCAAAATTAAAAGAAAATTGAACGAGGAGATTAGCTTCCTAGCTCGCCCGTTCTTCACTCAGGAGCTACAAGATGCCATCAACGATTTGAAAAACAATTGCGTTACTAAAACCAGGGAAAGACCAAGCTGAAGATAAAAATTTCCGGCCTGTCTCACTGCTTTGTCATTTATTGAAAGTGCTGGAGCGAATGATCCTCAAACGCATAGCTGATTATGTGGACAAAGCCCTCATTAACGAACAAGCTCGATTTCGACCAGGAAAATCATGCTGTGGCCAAATCCTTAATCTCACACAGTACATCGAAGACGGCTATCAGAGAGGAGAAGTAACTGGGGTCGCATTCCTGGATCACAGTGCTGCATATGACACAGTTAACCATAAGTTGCTTACCCAGAAAGTGTATAATGTCACTAAGGACTACACCCTTTCTATGTTCGTGCAATGCATGCTACAGGACAGACGCTACTATGTAACCTTACAATCTAAAAACAGCCGATGGAGAACACAGAAAAATGGACTTGCACAGGGTAGTGTCTTGGCTCCAATATTATTTAACATCTATACCAATGACCTTCCCATCAGTCAGCAGACACGAATGTTCATATATGCTGATGATGCAGCAGTGGCCACACAGGATAAAACCTTTGAACAAGTGGAGGAGAATCTCACAGGAGCCTTAACAGAACTTGCTACCTATTACGACGGCAATAATCTCTAACCAAACCCTAGTAAATCTCAAGTATCCGCCTTCCATCTTAGGAACAGACAAGCCAAACGGAAACTCCGAGTCATGTGGCAAGGGGAAGAGCTGAAACATACAAACAGCCCAAAATACCTGGGAGTAACATTGGACAGAGCACTTACTTTTAAGCAGCACTGTCACAACACTAAAAAAAAGGTCTGTGCCAGGAACAACATACTGCGGAAGCTAACAGGTTCATCGTGGGGAGCTCAACAACACGTTTTGCGCACCAGGGGTCTGGTGCTGAGTATCTCAGCAGCGGAATATGCAGCGCCAGTTAGCAGGAACTCTGCTCACACTAAGCAAGTTGACGTCGCCGTAAACGAAACTGTACGTATTGCCACAGGATGCCTCAAACCAACTCCCACAGACAACATCTATCCCATCATAGGCATAGCACCACCCACTATCCGCAGACAAGTAGCCGCCGAGATCGAAAGATCAAAACAAAAGAATGATCCTCGACACCCGACGCATATGCACCATAAACAGCGTGTCCGGCTGAAATCCCGCAGCAGTTTCATTGAAACTACTGAAGAGCTCGCCACCAAGCCCGTCGCAAGGCGGCTATCTCTTTGGGAGGAAATGGTGCCACACTCCACAATTGAACTACTTGAGGAGGGATCTGCAGGATTTCAACTACCTTTTACAACTTGGAGGTCATTAAATCGGCTGCGCACTGGAGTAACTGGGTGCAAATCAAACCTATTTAAATGGGGTTACAGTGATAGCGATAGGTGTGAATGCGGAGCAATACAGGACTTGGACCACCTACTGATTTGCCCAGATATGTCGATAACTTGCACTAAAGACGATATTTTGAAAGTCAATGACAAAGCAACCTACGTTGCTAATTACTGGGAAGGGAATATATAATTGGTGCATCCGGATACGGAAGAAGAAGAACCGAAACTGGCGTCCACAGCTCGTGGTCTAGTGGCAGTCGGCCTTTGGTTGTGGTGAGCTGCACTCGCCATGTTTGCGTCACGCCTGTTGTGCTGCTTACGAGCGTGCGCGCGTTAGTTTACTTCCTCGTAGCGGATTATATCAGAGTCCGATTTCATTGACCATCACGGCGTTTTCTTACTGCCAAGTCACGATCAAATTAAAGTTTCCATTAGATCACGAACGACCGAAGGTGTATGAAGCTGAACGTTTTATACAGGATTAAGTGCATCGTCCACCAGAAAACGTTCTCGGAATACATTTTCCGTTCCTCAGTACTACTATGTACAGTCGTGGACAAAACGAGCAAGAGCCCCCGCCTTTTCGTTATGCTGACCGCAAAGCTTTAAAGTCTACTCCACAGCATAACAGGCAAGGCGGCGAAGTGCTACCAAAATACTATGCACAAGCGTGAAATTGAAAAACTATCCGAACTTTGTCAAACTGTTTTCAATCATGAGTACGGCTATATTAATTCTGATTAATGTGTTAAACACAATACGTAAATATAAGATATAAATGAAAGAAGAAACACTAATTAGTATGAACTGTACTAATAAAAATGAATTTCAGCTTATAGAGATAACATAACTGTTTCAGTCAGACAAAATACCCCAGATCGTTACGAATTAGCAAAATATTGTGCACATTCGGCCGCGAAATGGTCTGTGTCAACGTTCAGACCAGTCATACTGGATTACCGTTGCTGACCTACCGGGAAAGTGTGCAAATTTAGCAATGCGTGAAGATTCATAACGACATTCAGTTAAAAATCATTCAGTGCCACACTTAAGTCAATACAGTTATTGACAGAAGCGGAAAAAGTAGGCAGTAACACGTATGAAATCCTACAAGTTTCATATTGACATCCACAGGGTGCCAGTACAGAATAAAGGTAGCAATAAAACGTATCGGGTGCGCGAGAATTTCTTAAAATTGCTTTAGTGATAGTCTATCTGCCTCCATCGAGATTAGAATCGAAAACAAACCAGACCTCCCTTGCAGTAGCAAAGACCTTTCGCTATGCTAGCAGACAACCCAGGCAAACAGCCCTCTATTATTACCCCAGACATGAATAAGCCGGCAATTTCGCATGAAAATGATAAAATGATCTGCAGTTTCTGTTGCATAGAGCTTTCTGGACTCAAAAACATGAATTTTCTACCTTTATTTCACCGCTTATGTGACAATCATTCAGGATGTTTACCGAAATAACAAAATATTGTTATTACCGAGTAAATTTAGTAGGATAATTCTGCACTACCTCAGGAAATAATCGGCGACATAGCTGCCAAACATATTCCACAATGTTTCGAATTCTTTCTTAGATTCGCCACAGCCAAAAAACGTTCATTAGCCGAAGTGTTTCTTAAGCTAGCTAGCAATGGCAGTGCTCACACTTCAAAAACGAGGTGGCATTAATACTGGGATCTGAATTACCACGTGTATAGGCAAATTGATTTTATTTGCATTGCTGTAAACGTGATTTGGATCGAAAGCGTAGCTACGATTAAGATCTGATATATCGACTGCAACTAGAACATTTAGAATTTATTTATGCGGACCTCATCTTCAGTACCTACATCGGTAAAAATGGAACCCTACTAGTCTCACTTTCTTGACCGTCTATCTGTCTACCCAACCCTTAAAACCCGTTATCTTGAGTACGGGTAGACATAATAAGCGGAAATGTATCGCACTTCCTACGGTATACGGTCCCTTGGTGGTGTAAAAAATTGAGCATCTATGTCAACGCCATCTAAAGATACGGTCGTTTATGTAAAGATAATTTACGCGAAAGGTCGAAAACTGGCTCCAAGAACTATGCAACCAAACTGCTTAGATCATCAGTCCCCTAGACCTACTAAAACAGTTGTGTCTCGATAAGCTGAAATTCATTTTCATTATTACAGTTCAAACTAATTAGCTTTTCTTTTATCATTTATATCTTATATTTACGTGTTTAACACACTAATCAGCATTAACATAGTCCTACACATGATTGAAAACAGTCTGACAAAGTTCGAATAGTTTTTCAATTTCGCGCCTGTGCATAGTATGTTGGTAGCACTTCGTCGCCTTGCCTGTTATGCTGTGTAGCAGACTTTCAAGCTGTGCGGATCAGCATAACGAAAAGGTGAGGGGGCTCCTTCGTTTTGTCCCCGACTGTACATAAACCTGGCGAATGACGAGCTGTGCGGCGCCATGCTGACGATCTCAAATTTCCATAGGGTAGTGGTGGATCACGCTGGTTTTGGCCTCCTAACGTTGCGGGTTTTTGAGCTCCTGTTTGAGGTACCATCAACCGCTCTGGTGGCCGCGTTTAAACCTTACGGCAACGTCGTCAGTCACACGCTGAAACGTGGAAAACGCTCGGAACGTACCGTGTCCTCAATGGCGTCCGTCAGATAAACATCGAACAAGGAAACACGTGCCTTCCTACTTGGTTATTACCGGCTGTAGGGCTGTCGTCATGTACGATGGCAGGCCACGCACCTGTTCATGTTGTGGCCAGGAAGTCCATGTCCGTTCTGAGTGTCTCCGACGCAAACTGGTTCAGACTCCGATCGGAGACGTTGCTGCTCCTGCGGCGCCAACTGTATTACCTCTGTCTTACGCATCTGCGGCGGCGTTGCCTCCTTCGCCCTCTTTGAACCAGTCAGCACCGGTGTCGGCTCCTCTCGAAAACGCGATGGACGTTTCGCCTGTCTCTCCTACCCTCCTTCCGGAGGCAATACAAATGAGTGTCAATCGTCAGCAGGTACAAGCTGTCTGTCCCGACCACATGGTTGTTGATCATGGAGCTGTACCTACCTACACCTTTCTGCCATCTGGCCACAAGTCGGACGATAGCCGCCCGCCATCCGACAGAGATCAGCATGTTAGGAAACAACGGTCGCCGAGGAAATGGAAGAGACAACGCCGTACCCTTACCATGACTGCGTCCATCGGAAGTCTGCCTAGGATGACGACCCTGCTGCTGATGCTGCGCTGTCCTCCGACGCTCTGACACCTGACGACGCGACGTCCAACCCTGCCTCCACTTCCGGACACCGACCTTCCCCTGCCTGCATCGGATGCGATTGCCTCGCTTTCTGTGTCTGACACTACGTGTGGGCGCACCTCTGATAATGTTCCACCCAACTGGCCTGGTGACACGTCTGTCTCCCGAGCGGACGACGTCGATGCTGAGGATGGACATTCTGGAGGTGCACAGAACGACGAAGCCCCCTTGGTTGGGTTGGCTCCCTCCGCATCACAGTGATGTGCCTTTCCGTGGGGGCCTAACAGGGAGTTCCCTGTGCTTTCCCCGTGTTTGAATCGCCTGTCCTCCTGGCGATGGCAGCTTTCCAGACTTATCGCATAGTCAGGTCAATATCCACACTATTCGCGTACGCCACAAACTGGCTTTACTCCACGACATTCTGTATGCCGCGGACGTTTCCTTTTCTCTCCTTCAGGAGGTGCATGTTGCAACTTTTTGTGCTCCCCATGGTTTTACAGCACATGTCTCTCATCCTTCCCCTACTGGTAGTGAGTTGGTGATCCTCTTACGTGGCGGTATCCTCGCTCATGCAGTTGCTTATCCTCCTGATGTCAAAGGTATGGCTCTCACGTCTAGGGGCGTCATGATCGGCAATGTCTATGCGCCATATGGTTTTGGTCACCGCCGTGAACGTTCCACCATCTTCTCAGAGACAGTCACGCCTCTCTTCCTGGGCAGGCAGGATGCATTGATCATGGGAGGCAGTTTCCACTGCACCCAGGCACCCAAAGACAAACTACCTCGTCACTCTCCGTGCGCGCCGATAGCGACAATTCTCCAGCTCAATCTCTAATACATTCTTGGGAGCACGTTCATCGCGAACGTCCGGGGTTTCAAATGTTTCAAATGGCTCTAAGCACTGTGGGACTTAACATCTGAGGTCATCAGTCCCCTAGTTACACAGTACTCTGAACAACGTCTCCAGACTCTCCTTTGTCTCTGTTCCAGTGGATGCGACGATGGATCTGATTGCTAACATCACGGAGGTCGAAGTTCATGATGCTATCCAGGCGGGTTCTACGAACAGGTCTACTGGCCCTGATGGCCTCCCACAGGAGTTTTATCCGCCAATTGTCCCCTTCTGGCGCTAGTATGGACGGAAATTTGTCAGGAACTTATGTCACCTTTCGTGGCGATTCCAGACGGTTTCCTCGATTTTTTCCTCGTTCCCATCCGCAAGCCTCGGGGTGCCGCCCCTTGACGTTACTCACTATCGATACAAAGATCTTCACCCGCCTTTTCGCTGCATGACTTAAACGGACAGCTCGGTACGTTGTTTCCCCCAACCAAACCTCTTTGGGAGGTACCAATAATATTGGCAGTGCCATCTGCCGTTATCGGGACATAATCGCTCTAGCTCACGCTTGTAGTATGCCTGAACTTTTGGCAGCTCTTGACTTCAGTCAGGCCGAGTCGATGACGACTACCTGGAAGGCGTTCTCCGCAATATGTACTACCCTGATACTACCGTCGACGTCGTAACGCGTCTCCTTCGTGGAGCTACGTCTCGTGTACTCTATAATGTCCGTCTTACTCCTCCCATCTCGATCTTTGGAGCAGTGCGTCAAGACTGCCCGCTCTGTGCTCTGTTGGATGCATTTACCATGGATGCGGGTTCCATTAATGCCTCTCTGGGATGTCTCTCCTTGACTATGTATTCAGTTGCACTGCATAAGCAGACGATCTCGTCGTCGTTCTTCGTATCGATTCTGAGCCCAGGGAGTCAATGGCATGGGTTACCACCTACGGTGAAGCTTCTGGTAGCTGCCTTAACGTCAGCTAATCGACGACCATGACTATAGGTGCGTGACCTTCTGAGGACAATGTTGCTCATTTCCGTGTAGATGATACTCTCCGATGCTTAGGACTAAATTTCGCAAGTGAACTGCGGGGGACAATTGCTCTCAACTGCCGACGTCTATTTTCATACTGAGAGCACTCGATCTTCTGTAACACACACAATACGTACATATACAGGGATATTACAAATGATTGAAGCGATTTCACAGCTCTACAATAACTTTATTATTTGAGATATTTTCACAATGCTTTGCACACACATACAAAAACTCGAAAAGTTTTTTTAGGCATTCACAAATGTTCGATATGTGCCCCTTTAGTGATTCGGCAGACATCAAGCCGATAATCAAGTTCCCCCCACACTCGGCGCAGCATGTCCCCACAATGAGTTCGAAAGCATCGTTGATGCGAGCTCGCAGTTCTGGCACGTTTCTTGGTAGAGGAGGTTTAAACACTGAATCTTTCACATAACCCCACAGAAAGAAATCGCATTGGGTTAAGTCGGGAGAGCGTGCAGGCCATGACATGAATTGCTGATCATGATCTCCACCACGACCGATCCATCGGTTTTCCAATCTCCTGTTTAAGAAATGCCGAACATCATCATGGAAGTGAGGTGGAGCACCATCCTGTTGAAAGATGAATTCGGCGCTGTCAGTCTCCAGTTGTGGCATGAGCCTATTTTCCAGCATGTCCAGATACACGTGTCCTGTAACGTTTTTTTCGCAGAAGAAAAAGGGGCCGTAAACTTTAAACCGTGAGATTGCACAAAACACATGAATTGCGAATTTGCTGCACGAATGCGTGAAGATTCTCTACCGCCCAGATTCGCACATTGTGTCCGTTCACTTCACCATTTAGAAAAAATGTTGCTTCATCACTGAAAACAAGTTTCGCACTGAACGCATCCTCTTCCATGAGCTGTTGCAACCGCGCCGGAAATTCAAAGCGTTTGACTTTGTCATCAGGTGTCAGGGCTTGTAGCAATTGTAAACGTTAAGGCTTCTGGTTTAGCCTTTTCCGTAAGATTTTCCAAACCGTCGGCTGTGGTACGTTTAGCTCCCTGCTTGCTTTATTCGTCGACTTCCGCGGGCTACATGTGAATCTTGCCCGCACGCGTTCAACCGTTTCTTCGCTCACTGCAGGCCGACCTGTTGATTTCCCCTTACAGAGGCATCCAGAAGCTTTAAACTGCGCATACCATCGCCGAATGGAGTTAGCATTTGGTGGATCTTTGTTGAACATCGTCCTGAAGTGTCGTTGCACTGTTATGACTGACTGATGTGAGTGCATTTCAAGCACGACATACGCTTTCTCGGCTCCTGTCGCCATTTTGTTTCACTGCGCTCTCGAGCGCTCTGGCGGCAGAAACCTGAAGTGCGGCTTCAGCCGAACAAATCTTTATGAGTTTTTCTACGTATGTGTAGTGTGTCGTGACCATATGTCAATGAATGGAGCTACAGTGAATTTATGAAATCGCTTCTATCATTTGTAATAGCCCTGTATATTTGGCGTCAGGTATTCCCCACATGGCAGAGACACTTCCTATTCCTCCAATAATGGCCCGCCGCATGCAAGCGGCTTTGGGTTCGTTTGTTTGCCACGGCTTTCTGTTCAAGATAAGGTACAAAACCCTCATCCTCCCGCGGTGCAGGGGCGGTTTAGGTCTGTATCATGTGCCTGACAGAGCGGTAGCCCTTTTCATTGACTCTCACATGACATTGTGGTGCCGTAGACCTACGTGCCTTACCAGCATATTACTGGAGGCCCTTGCACCACGCTCCAATTTCAGGATGCCCGTCGACCTTCTTTCACTTCCACCAGTTTTTCCTTGAACTGAGATACGTCCGTCTGTGGTACTGCCGCCGCAATTGACATTCAAAAAGGCGAACTATGGTTTCCTTCAGCAGCACAGGTCACCGAATGGGGTTGAGGGGAAACTTCCCCTCGTCGACTGGCGTGTCGTTTGGCGATCGATGTGCATCTTGACACTGACATCCAGTCCGCTCGGTACCTTACTGTCAATGGGAAGCAAGTATGCCAGTCACGCCTCCACTTGATACACCTCGCAGACACTCCTTTGTGTGTCGACTGCGACGCTATCGACACAGACGAGCACCGCCTGGAGTGCAGATCGGCCAGAGGTGTCTGGTTCTTCGTGCGACAAATGTTGTCCCTAATTAACCGTACGACGCCTCACCAGAGACCTACTCAACTGCCCCTCTTTCCGGAAGCTGGATACTTCTCGCAAGCGAAGACAAACTCTGTGAGGTGAATTTGTGGACACGCAGCACACTACTTATTTGCTGATCCTTGACTTTTGGCAATTCATTAATGAACGACATTGTGCAATTGTCCGCAGTCCAAAATACAGACCATTTTTCTTCAGTTTCCTGTGCAGCGTGTTCCTTAACCCAACTCCGATGTGGGGTGTTTCTGTCATGAATAGCTGATCCATGCCTCCTCCACACTTAGAATCGATGTATTCACTTGTAGTCGGAATGTTCTTCTCGAAAAAAATTTGCGTTGATAGTGTCAATGAGTCTGACGTCATGCTGCCCCTCCTCCTCGTGTCACGCCGGTTTCCTGATACTCTCGGCGATATTAATGACAAAAATCAATAAATAACAATAAAAAGAGCCGGGCTGTGTGGCCGAGTGGTTCTAGGCGCTTCAGTCTGGAACCGCGCGACCGCTGCGGTCGCAGGTTCGAATCCTGCCTCGGGCATGGGTGTGTGTGATGTCCTTAGGTTAGTTAGGTTTAAGTAGTTCTAAGTTCTGGGGAACTGATTACCTGAGATGGTAAGTCCCATATTGCTCAGAGCCATTTGAACAATAAAAACAAAGGAACGAAAAAGAAAATAAATAAATAAACGATGTTCATTGTACCTCTACTCCACGTTCCCTACGCTTCCCTTGGTTCCTGGAGGGTGGGAACGGGACATGGTGGTCAGGCCACTTTGTCCCCACCCCTCCATTTGGGTGCCTGGAAAATTTCTGTAACCAAAAAAAAAAAAAAAAAAAAGTAGCTAGCGTTGCTGCCTCTGGATCACGGGCTCCCGGGTTCGATTCCCTGCGGGGCTGGGGATTTTCTCTGCCAGGGGTCTGAGTGTTTGTGCTGCCCTCCTCCTCATCATTACCATCACTAATGACAGTGGCTAGACGAGGTTGTGTAAAAATTGGATTGTGTGGAGATTGGAACTTTGTACTGGCGCTGATGACAGCGCAGTTGAATCCCCACAAACCAAACATCATCATCATTACCGAAACGGGATATGTACCTCATAGCGAGGTGGGTCAGGATCGACCAACTGTCTCTGACGCTTCAGTTGAACATATTCTGGCCACCACGATCACCTGATTTAACTCAAAAGGACTTCTTTGGATGGGGCTACATTAATGACAGTGTGTTTGTGCTTCCTCTTCCGGGAAACGTCGAGTAGCTGCGACAACGGACAACACAAGCAGCTGCTACAACACCTCAAGACTTGGATCACTGGATTTGACAGGAAGCTAATTACAGGTGGGACATTTATCGTTTTACAAAAGGTAGCCACAATGAGATTTGTAAACTAAATTTGAAGTTATATTGGATTCAGTCCTGTATGAATAATTTCTGAAAGTTATATAGCTTTTTCACTGTTAAAGTTTACTTTTATACAATTAATTTATACACACCATGTATTCCACTCTTATTGGCAGCGGTGCAAGGATTAAACAAGTCAGAGCTTCAAGATTCTCCTTTGTAAATGAACATTTGAAAACGGAGTTTATCATTTTTTTCTTTTGTTTTGATACCATCAATTTCAATTGCAGTGTCATACACGAGCGTCTTGTTACTGACTTCGGTACCACTAACAAATTTTACATAAGACCAGAATTTCTTCCGGCTTTGTGAAAGATCTTTCGATAACAGGTAATAATGGTAGCAGCTGAAGGCTTCGCACGTTGTCTCCTTGACAGAAAAAATTGTTTCGGTCAGCCTCTCTCTATCTCCTGTGTATTACTTTGATTCGTTTTGCATCTGTCATGCATTAGCTTCTGTTTCTTTACGCTCGTTTTTACAGTGATTGTGTACCATCGTGAACAATTCTAGTCGGTACATATCTAAGAATTTGATGCTCATCTATTCATTTAAACTGCAGCACAGTTCTTCATGCTCCTCACTACCGTTGTCTCTCTATATATCTCCCTTTGTTTCTGTTTCAGTGGTAGACTGATGACGGTTCATCACGCTCTCGTAATCATAATACTCGGGCTGGTTGCCTTAGTGTATCTCTTGTAATACGGACCATTTGCCTACTGGTCGGAGTGTGTGGAGGTGGCTTCGTTACGGATCGCATAAATCTCTGAGAAAAACGGCAACGGGGGCTATAACGTAAAAAGACCGGTAGACAGCTACATGTGACAGCCGTCACAAAAAGAAGACACCTAAAAAAGAAGCTAGTGGGACACATAAAAGGGACAGGTAGCCGGTGTGGCCGCTTCCTGCAGTAAATTTAATGGCTGCACCTTCCCCAATAAAAGAGCTACCTGCTGCGTAGCGCTGCAGCGGGTCGCGAGGTCACGTTCTCGCCTGGGACGGCCTCCAGCCACTCGCGAGGCGGTGGTTCTTTTGTTAAACAGGCAGTATGCGTAATGCAGAATTCCATCTGCAAAGACTTGAACAAGAGCGAAGAGTGACCGAAAACAGTCACGAATATTTTCTTCCACGTCATACGCCGCAAACCATCATGCGACACGCTCTGGAGGGTATCTTGTACCTCTGGTGGCCGTTCCCTTTTCTGTTCAACTCACAGATGGAGCGAGGGGAAAACAACTATACACTTCCGTACAAACACCCTGATTTCTGGATACATAGCGGTCTTTATTAGAAGTGTTTGTTTGCGGCAGTAGCATCGTTC
The DNA here is from genome assembly GCF_023898315.1 of Schistocerca nitens. Classification (NCBI taxonomy): domain Eukaryota; kingdom Metazoa; phylum Arthropoda; class Insecta; order Orthoptera; family Acrididae; genus Schistocerca; species Schistocerca nitens. The sequence continues at coordinate 332,801,224 of NC_064621.1, forward strand.
TGCCGACTATCGCAAACGCCTGTTCACTAAACATTCTCAATAGTGTTTCGCGAAAAGGCATTGCCATTTGAGTTTACGGAGTATTTCTGCAATACTCGGGCGGCAGCGTAGCCTTCTGGTAAAAGATTTTGGCAGCACGCCTCTTAATTGTTTCGAATTATTCCTTTAGAACTATCTGATGGGGGTTTCAAACACAAGAGCAGAATTCAACAATAGATAGCGCAAGCGTTCTATACCTCAGTCTCCCTTACAGATGAGACACACATACCAAGAAATTTCCCCATAAACCCAAGTTAACCATTCGTCTTCCCTTACATGCTCACTCCATTTCGTGTTGCTTCGCAACATTACGACTATATACTTATTTTCGGTTGTGGTATCCATGATCTTATCACATGGGTGGACACATGTTTACTTTTTATTTTTTACTATTTTACGTTTCGTATTTTTATTTTTATTTTTACTTCTTACAGTCATCATCCTAGAGTGTTCTTATGTTCCCCATTGTTTTATATAGTTTAATAACCATCGAGTACAGCTATGGTTACATATGTGTAATGCCTTTTTAAGTTATCGTTCCTTTATTTATATCGACTATAAATAGTACCATTGCTTGTAGTATACACCCTTTACTTTACCTGTTATATGATCCTCTTAACTACTTTAGATATGATTAGTCGGTTACTTTACCCGTCTTTTACTTTTTGACAAAATCTGTAGAGTATGCCACGTATAACCACACACTTTTTCAGACAAAGGATATACTAGACTGATGGTTGCATTGCTGTGACACTTCTGTTGTAAATACTTCCATTAGGTTACTGAGGATTTCACAATATGCATGACTAACTAATTAACTTCTGACAGTACATATTATGGTGTATCATGTAGATTTTAATTAATACTGAGTTCCTTTAATTATGTAAATAAATATGTAACACTTGCATCTATCAGACAATTCGCTCTGTATTTTAATATGTACTTATTGCTCTGGCAAAGCTTTCACTGTATATATTTTAATTACATAAATTAATATGCAGCACTTGCAACTTTTAGATAATTTTTATTTAGTTATTTATTTATTGTTCCGTGGGACCACATTTAGGAGAAGTCTCCATGGTCATGGAACGAGTCAATACATGAAATTATAACACGATTGTAGAAACAGATAAAATGAAATATAAGAAACATATTCAGTCGACAAGTCGTTAGTTTAAATATTGAAAATCAAGAATGTAACACTGGAATTTGCTTAATTTTTTAGCTCTTCCAGGAGCTCCTCGACAGAGTAGAAGGAGTGAGCCATGAGGAAACTCTTCAGTTTAGACTTAAAAGTGTTTGGGCTACTGCTAAGATTTTTGAGTTCTTGTGGTAGCTTATTGAAAATGGATGCAGCAGAATACTGCACTCTTTTCTGCACAAGAGTCAAGGAAGTGCATTCCACATGCAGATTTGATTTCTGCCTAGTATTAACTGAGTGAAAGCTGCTAACTCTTGGGAATAAGCTAATATTGCTAATAACAAACGACATTAAAGAAAATACATACTGTGAGGGCAATGTCAAAATTCCCAGACTATTGAATAGGGGTCGACAAGAGGTTTTCGAACTTACACCATACATAGCTCGAACAGCCCGTTTTTGAGCCAAAAATACCCTTTTTGAATCAGAAGAATTACCCCAAAAAATAATACCATATGACATAAGCGTATGAAAATATGCGAAGTATACTACTTTTCGTGTTGAAATGTCGCTTATTTCAGATACTGTTCTAATGGTAAATAAAGCGGCATTTAGTTTCTGAACAAGATCCTGAACATGGGCTTTCCACAACAGCTTACTATCTATCTGTACGCCTAGGAACTTGAACTGTTCGGTCTCGCTTATAACATGCCCATTCTGTCTGATTAAAATGTCAGTTCTTGTTGAATTGTGAGTTAGAAACTGTAAAAACTGAGTCTTACTGTGATTTAGCATCAAATTATTTTCCACAAGCCACGAACTTATATCATGAACTACATTATTAGATAATGTTTCAATATTACACACAAGATCCTTCACTACCAAGGTGGTGTCATCAGCAAACAGAAATATTTTTGAATCACCTGTAATACTAGAAGGCATATCATTTATATAAATAAGAAACAGCAGTGGCCCCAGCACCGACCCTTGGGGAACGCCCCATTTAACAGTGCCCCATTGGGACTGAACATCATTACCACTCTCAATATTGCGGAGGATTACCTTCTGCTTTCTGTTCTTAAAGTAGGAGGCGAACCAATTGTAAGCTACTCCCCTTACTCCATAATGTTCCAACTTCTGCAGTAATATTTTGTGATCAACACAGTTAAAAGCCTTCGTTAAATCAAAGAAAACACCTAACGTTCGCAACCTTTTATTTAATCCGTCCAAAACCTCACAGAGAAAAGAGACTATAGCATTTTCAGTTGTTAAGCCATTTCTAAAACCAAACTGTACATTTGACAGCAAATTATGTGAATTTAAATGCTGCAGTAACCTTGTATATACAACCCTCTCGATAACTTTAGCAAACACCGATGGCATAGAAATAGGTCTATAATTGTCAACATTATCCCTGTCTCCCTTTTTATAAAGTGGCTTCACTACCGAGTACTTTAATCGGTCAGGAAACCGACCACTCCTAAAGGAAAAGTTACAGATATGGCTAAGTACTGAGCTAACATACGTGGAACAATACTTCAGTATTCTGCTAGATACCCCGTCATATCCATGAGAGTTCTTGGTCTTTAGTGATTTAATTATTAGCTCAATCTCCCTCTTGTCAGTATCATGGAGGAGCATTTCAGGTAACAGTCTCGGAACACTTTTTTCTAAGAGCGCTATATGATTCCCTGTTGGGACTAGGTTTCTATTTAGTTCACCTGCTATATTCAGAAAGTGATTATTAAGTACTGTACATATATGCGACGTATCAGTAACACGGACATCCCCACTACGCACTGATTCTATATTCTCGACCTGTCTCTGCAGACCAGCCACTTCCTTTACGACTGACCATATGGTTTTAATTTTATCCTGAGACTTAGCTATTCTATCTGCATACCACATACTTTTTGCCTTCCTAATAACTTTTTTAAGCACCTTACAATACTGTTTGTAATGGGCTGCTGCATTTAGATTGTGACTGTTTCTAACGTTTCTCAATATTGCGGAGGATTACCTTCTGCTTTCTGTTCTTAAAGTAGGAGGCGAACCAATTGTAAGCTACTACCCTTACTCCATAATGTTCCAACTTCTGCAGTATTATTTTGTGGTCAACACAGTCAAAAGCCTTCGTTAAATCAAAGAAAACACCTAACGTTCGCAACCTTTTATTTAATCCGTCCAAAACCTCACAGAGAAAAGAGACTATAGCAATACGCTCTGTATTTTAATTTTAATATGTATTTATTGTCCTATTATAACCTGCACTGTATAGGCCTGAAGATGACGTAATGTATCGTCGAAACTGGTAGCCTAAAAGTAAAAATAAAACCCAAATAACGGCGACTGGTACTGTTTTATTTGATATTCAATCGACGCGACTATGTGAAGCAGCACATCACTAATACTGTAATGGAATATCACGCACTCGAAGACAAAAAAGACGGACAACGAAGGAATTATCCGAATGGGACGGAAATCGGTAGATGTGACGTACATATACGGACAAACACATAATTACATTTTCAGAAAAATGGATGATTAATTCAAGAGAAAGAGCTCGACAAATTGAGCACGTAAATACGGTTTGGTCCACCTCTGGCCATTATGCAAGCAATTATTCGGTTTGACATTGATAGAGTTGTTCGATGACCACATTTCGTCCAACTGGTGCGTTTCGTCGTCAAAAACCTGAGCTGGTTGGAGCGCCCTGTCCATAATGTTCCAAACATTTTCAGTTGGGGAGAAGTCTGATGACCTCGCTGACCAAGGCAGAGATTAGCAGCCACGAAGGCAAACAGCACGGAGTATGGCCGTGTGCAGGCGGACATTACCTTGCTGAAATGTAAGCCCAGGATGACTCGTCATCAAAACCGTGGTTTAGAATATAGTTGACGTACCACTGGGCTGTAAGGGTGCCGTGGATCACAACCAAAGGGGTCCTGCTATGAAGCGAAATGGCATCCTAGACGTTCAGTCCTGGCTGTCGGGTCGTGTGGCGGCTGACGGTGAAAATGGTATCCCACCACAGTCCAGGGCGTCTTTGCTGGTAATCGGAATCTGGAAACTCACTAACTGGAGTATAACTGTCTTCAGTAATGAGTCACTGTTCGGCTGAACCTCTATGACCAGACGGTGTTGGGATACCAACATGGCTGTCGTCCGCCATACAGCCCAGTTAACACGAGTGATGGTCTGGGGTGCCATTTCCTACTGTCGAGTTCCAGTCACACATGACTATTAAACTTTCGTCTCCCTTCACTATCTGCATAATTTCTTTTATCTCATCATACATTTCATCAATCTCTTCGTCATCTGCTGAGCTAGTTGGCATATAAACCTTGTACTACTGTGGTAGGCGTGGGCTTCGAGTAGGATACAGTCCCAAATTTTGATACTATGTTCGTTGGGAAGCTCATTGCTGCTGGTCATTCTTATAACTCATCGTTATTTGGTTTATGAACCAAGGCCACAGCTCCAGTTCAACGTTGTTTTTTTTTTTTTTTTATTAGTGCTGTTGTGCCGTGAGACGCCACGTCTTTGTGGTGAAGTAAGAAGCGTAGAACACTAGTGCCACCGCGAAACGGTGGCGGGGAGAGCGCTCGGAAGTCAGCGAGAGACGGACGGAAGGGACATCTAGCAAAGGAGTTGCCAGCTGGCGGTCGGGTGGACCTGGTTACGCCAGCTGGGTGGAACTGGTGTGTGTTCTCGATAATACTGCTTTCTGTGGTTTGGAAGAAAAGCTACCCATCTTGTGCTCGATGACGATGTTACCGACGAAACTGAAGGATGCAGTCAGACGCTGTGTGGGAATTGTAAGTGAACTCTGTTAAATAGACTTTACGACTGGAGGGTGTACCGTTCATTAGTTTTCAGTTTATACAGAGAAGAATGCACCCTTCGTTGACATACGGTGTGTGAAAGCGTACTTAACTAATGCTGCTTGAATTATTGTGTAATGACGTACTGTGCTATATTGCTGCAATAAGAGAATAGTGACAGGCTACACAACTCTTGTGCTCTGCTGGCAAGAAACGCTGTTTGGTAAGGCTGCAATACCCATGCAGTATTCGTAAGGGAACATAAGAGAGTGACTGTAACTCGTCTTTAAAATACCATTCCAATGTTTTTTCAGGGTGGTTCAAATGGCTCTGAGCACTATGGGACTTAACATCTGAGGTCATCATTCCCCTAGAACTTAGAACTACTTAAACCTAACTAACCTAAGGACACCACACACATCCATGCCCTAGGCAGGATTCGAACCTGCGACCGTAGCGGTCGCGCAGTTCCAGACTGAAGCGCCTAGAACCGCTAGGTCACACCGGCCGGGTTTTCAGGGTGAAATCACTTTTTTTAAAAGAAATGGGACGGTGTCCTTTCTTCTACGGAAATATAAGGGGCATTCAATTTTGAGTGTAAAAGTTGTAGTATATTTATCCGGCAGCGGTGATAGGTGATGTGCTATTGGATCAATACGAGAGAAAATGGTATTCACACACTTTGACTTGCCTCTCTAGTTTCATTTTGTTACTGTTATTCAATGAGAGAAATTCATATGTCTTGTAAGCTGGTTTGTTGATCTTTTATTTGTTTTCCCTTGACGATGCTCGATTGTTAATAACTTTGTTGGTATGGGTACGAGTTTATCCATACCAATTTAAACCTCATAAGAACATTACCTACTATTCTCAGTGAGCTCCACTTCGTTTTGTCATAATGGATGTTCAATACACGGTTAATGAGAGAATCGAAATGATTTACATTTTTGGTGAAATTCGTAAGAACGCTAGAGCAGCTTAAAACTTACCCGGAAAACGGAATTCTGAAGGTAGACAGCCATCTGTAAGAAATTTTCAACGACTTCCAAACTTCGCAACTTATTCTCTGAATCAAGAGGTGCTCATCAAGAAAAAATAATCGAAGAAGAATTGGGAAATCGCAGTATGAGCTGCAGCTCGCGCTAATCCTCACGAAAGTTCCCGCCAATAAGAAAGTGATTCGGAAATTTCTCAAGGGAGTCTTCTTCAAATACTCATGAGTAATAAATTCCATCCATATCATCTTAGTCTACATCAAGCTCTTCATGAGGCTTATTACCAGAAGCGTGTTGAATTTTGCCAATGGACTTTAGCACAAGTTGAAAATGATACGTTTTCAGACATTTTATTTTCTGATGAGGCGATATTACCGAATCATGCCCATGTGAGCCGCCATAATGTGAATTATTGGCCAATGGAAAATCCACAGCGGTCTAAGGCGCAACAGTCATGGACTGTGCGGCTGATCCCGGCGAAGGTTCGAGTCCTCCCTCGGGCATGGGTGTGTGTGTATTTGTCCTTAGGATAATTTAGGTTAAGTAGTGTGTAAGCTTAGGGACTGATGACCTTAGCAGTTAAGTCCCATAGGATTTCACACACATTTGAACACTTTTTTTTGAAAATGCACAATAGTTACGGGAAGTTGAACGTCAAAGGCAGTGGAGCGTGAATATTTAGTGACGAATTCTGTAATTACTTATCATTGGAGCTTACTTAAGTGAAGGTAAACTGAATGGCTATAAATACCGAAAGTTTTTGGACCAAGAACTTCCAGCGTTGCTTGTAGATGCACTCTTTCTGAAACGGATTGCCCTCTGGTATCAACACCGTTGTTGCTTGTCTCATTAGTCAGCTATAGTTCTATAGATGCTAAAAGGAGATTACCCTGATCGATGGATGGGACGATGTGGGCTTGTCCATTGACCTGCTCCCTCGCCAGATATCATGGCTGCAAACATTCTCTTATAGGGACGCATTAAATGTTGTGTAGGGTACTGTGGGAGTCAGCACCGATACAAGCAAGGTAGGAGGGAAGTTGCGATTGCCGGTAGCAGGAAACCAAAATGATCTGTACATAACACGTGAAGTTTAGTTGAACACTTTGTTTCTAAAAAGGAAATAAACATAACTTCTCTTTATGAAGTGGCTTCCTGTTCCTCCTATTTGCAAGTACATCAGCTACTACGTATTACTACTTGCAGAACGCACGCTATGTAACGTCTTCCTATTACTCAGTTCTGATGGTCTCGAAGTCTGCGACCGAACTGGGGCCGACCAGCGATGGGTGGTTGGTTAAGTCAGTGTAGACAGGAGACGCTGAACTCTTGTCTTCCTGGAGGTGTGGCGTTGCAAGCTCTTTCCATTGGCGCACGGGTCAGCGCCTTCCTGAAGCCGTTTCGCGGCGCTGCGATGGTCAGTGTGCAGTCGATGCATTAGGACTGCACATTAAGGACAAACTTTATCTATAAATGCCAGCCACACTCGAAAATCAATGTCATCAAATTACGAATGCCTGAGCAAGAATCAGCAAATAAATGCTGAGGTGTGTTCAGTTGTCTTTAGAAAGGCGTTTTCGGAAAGGTATCGAAGTTAATGGTTGTAACTTTGAGCACTTACTAAACTGAAATTGTCTGTAATGTGAAAACTAATTATGGTTATGAAGTGTACAACTACTGTACGTATTGCGTGTAAATGGATACCAGTGATGTTAATGTGTGAAAACCATTTGCTGTCTTATTTGTCCAATATAACATCACCTTTCATTCCTAGTAGATAAATGTACTACAAGTTTTATACTCAAAATTGAATGCCCTTTCCATATCCGTAGGAGAAAATACTCCATTCCATTTAAGAAAAGTAATTTGACCCTGAAAAACATTGAGAATTGTCTAGTATGAAAAGAGTTTCAATTTTTCGCTTCGTTTCGGAGAAACATGGACACGACCCTATAATTGCTTCCACCTGTGTATAATATATGAATGACTGTTTTTAAAATTCATGCCCTATTCTCTAGGAATGTAGGATTAAATTGCATTTCTGAAAGTTAATCTGATAAATCATTTTAAGCAATAAACTGTTCTCTGTCAGTCTGCGGTTATTGTATAGTAACACCTTTCCTCGTCTGACCTGACAGTTCAGTGTGTCTGTGTCAAACTATTAAGCATGTTAGTTGTATATATTGGCAGTGCGACACTGGTTGAGCAATGATTATAAGACTACCATAATGTAACTCTAATTTGCACTCTGTCCGCTGGTTATTCTTTGGTATCAAGTATTGTGACATATCCATCTATGGAAAAGAGCTGTGCGTTTTGTATCTTCTTGGTACGGACAGGCATGAAGAGAGTGGTTAAAGAGCGACCAAAACGTTTTTGCCATTTCATGTTAACTGAATGGAAGCGAACTGTCAACAGGAAGGAGTCGTATATAAGATTTCTGCTGAGACTCAAATCATATTATATCGGCTGCTTTTTTTATTAATCAGTCATCAAGGTTTCATTTACGACGGTACGGTCTTAATAGGAATATTGGACACTGCGAAAGAGCCTGCTGCACGGTCAACACTATTTCACCCCTCCCCAACAAGAGCTTCCAGTTGTACTTTTCGGCCCGCATTGCACATCACAGAGTGACTACGACCATCGATTAATCTTTGTTCACCTGGACCTTCAATGAACTAAATCACAGACTAAACCAGAAAATTTAACATCGAAAATTATTGACCATCGGAGTAACAAGAAAAATATCGTAAAAAATAATTCGATTGTACGAAAACTCAGCTCCACACCATACAGTATTGCATTATTAACGGAAACAACAAGTACTCTGTTTCCGTGCGTTTATCTGCCAGAGAGGAACATTCAGAAGATGACGACAGCTGGTATAAGATCGATGGCAAGCTACACGGCTATTTACGGAAGGCTCTAACCTCCTACAGAATAAGTCCTGTATGAAAAATGACCCACTGACGATGTTACACATGTGCAGAAACATCATTAGTCGTTATAATTATCATGTGGAACACAAATCCGATAGTAAGATCCTATTGTTCTTCCCTGCTTTTACAGAGGACTGCATTGTCATCTACGAATCTCTCTCGTTTAATCTAAATATTGTTTATTACCAATCTTTCTCTCTTTCCCCATAGCGTGTAACTATTTTTCTGACGTTTTCAAACATCTTGCACCACTTTATGTTAGCGATAGCTCATTCAAGGTCAGCAGATCCTATCAAAGCGTCTTTATTTTTCTTAAATCTTGTATTTATTATGAAACAGAATATCGTTATCATCGAATTCAGCACCCATTAGCAGATACTGAACTTGTCTCTGTTAGTAGTGACATGTAAAGCCTAATATGTGCTGAAGGTGATGATGACATTCTGCTTCATAATGAATACAAGATTTGAAAAATGAAGACACATTCATAGGATTTGTTGGCCTTGACTCAGATTTTACACGCTCTTCTACACTTGTATTTTATGGCCATTATTTTATAGTGACATGATAGTTATTTCATCTTTTTACCTACTTTTAATTGACTGAGTTTTTATTTAACACATATTTCTGGCCGTTTTCTCCTTCCTGTGCACACATTTTACATACATATTGACTTCATACAAAAAAAAACAAAAAATGTTCAAATGTGTGTGAAATCTTATGTGACTTAACTGCTATGGTCATCAGTCCCTAATCTTACACACTACTTAACCTAAATTATCGTAGGGCAAACACACACACCCATGCCCGAGAGAGGACTCGAACCTCCGCCGGCACCAGCCGCACAGTCCAGGACTGCAGCGCCCACAGACCACTCGGCTAATCCCGCACGGCTGACTTCATACATTAGCACTTTTGCACCCTATGGCTCTTCCCCTTTGTAATTTTACTTACATCTTTGCCGCTATTGTTATCTATCTACCACTCCTGCTACAAGAGATTTTTAAGTGTTTATCTTACCTGATGTTAGTCCAGCACATTTCTAACTTGTGCTCAAGTTATATTTAAGTTATGTTTACGCTACCTCATGAATTTGCTTTTACGCTGCTGGGACTTATTTTCCAGCTCGTCACAGCTTTATGTTATTGAATGGGATGCAACATCCCACGTAAGTAGCTTTGAAATTTTGATTTTTCAACGTTTGTCAATTTTGTAATAACGTGTATTTTATTTGGTGACAGACTGCGTTCAGAATGCATGACATGTGTTGAAATTGCAGTCGCAATAAATGACATTTTAACAGCCTACAGCGGAATGCCTTCATTCAAAAATTTCTGCACGTTAAAGACACACAAGGTGTATCCACAGCACATTTGACTTGTGATTGAAAAAGTGACATGATGACTTGTACATTGGCAAAATATTTCAGACCATTCCCCCATTTTGAACTCTGGGAGAGGACTCTCAAGTCGAAAGCGTAATATTCTACGATTCGGAGCGTCAAATTGAAAGGGTACAGTACCGCCCGACATTGAAAATAGGTACAACATTCTTCGTTATTCTTGTCAGAACAAAATATTTTTTGTAATAATAACTCAATTTCACTTAATACAACCGGCCGAAGTGGCCGTGCGGTTAAAGGCGCTGTAGTCTGGAACCGCAAGACCGCTACGGTCGCAGGTTCGAATCCTGCCTCGGGCATGGATGTTTGTGATGTCCTTAGGTTAGTTAGGTTTAACTAGTTCTAAGTTCTAGGGGACTAATGACCTCAGCAGTTGAGTCCCATAGTGCTCAGAGCCATTTGAACCATTTTTCACTTAATACACCGAAGCCGGATACCAGTGTAGGAAAGAATGACAATTTATTTATTTAATTGATCACGTGTGCACTCCCACAAAATAAATCCCTACATCCAATTTGGTGAGATCTGCGAAATGAATGAATGTATGGTCGTCTGCTAACCACAGATAGTGAATGTGCAATATATGATCATCTTTGAGACGGTACTTGGGTCACCTTTGGTGGGACCAAAGAAATGAAATTTACCTGAGCTTTGAGCGCCTGAAATGTGGCTGACCAATACGGTAGCATGGTGCTCCCCCACCTTGGCGGAGGTGCGAGATCGGCCATGTTTCAGCACTCTGCCGCTGGATCTTGTGTTGGTAAGACCTGTCTTAGATGTGCTCCGTAAAAACAAAAGCGTGGAGACATGGTATGCATGTGAAATACTTAAGTGTAGTTTGGAATAATAATTTCTCTATTTCAGGAACTTTTGTGGGCAGAATTAAATGTCAGGCAGGTAATATTAAGGGGATGGTAGTAATCTTCGGAAGTTACCAACGGTCACAATGAAACCACGTGTACCAATAAGTTGAAATACTTCCGAGTGCTTAAGTTAAGCTGAATTACTAGCGTGTGTACTATAATTTGGAAATATTTAAGAAATGGCGTGTGCAGGACTTGAAATTAGAGACGAGTACTTCCACGTGGTGAGTACTGTGTGAGTCTCAATCTGTGTGTGAGACAAAGGATAAAGAGAAGTACTCGTCCATGGTATCAGTTGAGGAATCGCGTGTGTGATGAATATGTTCTTAATATTACTTTGCGTGTTATGTTTCCGTGTGACGCTTGATTCAAACTAAAATACTCTGAGGGAGAAGCAAGGTGAGTCAGCCGTCTATCCAGCAACGCCACTTGGCTTGCATTGCACAGGAAGACGTGCGTATATCCTCCAGAGTTCATAGTAGGAAAGAAAAGTTACGAAGTGGGACAGTGTCGTGTGAAACTGGGGTGAATACGAATTGAAATGGGAAAGCTGAAAGTGATGTGATTATAACGTTGTGACTATTCTTTGTATTGCATGTTGCCAGTGTGATGTATTTCATGAAATTTAAGTATGTGTGATTGGCATGGGAGAGTAACAAGATAGTTTCATAGGTAGTGGGTTATGCATGTTCCTTTTTGTACCGCTCGGTCTGGAGGAAAGTTTCGTGATGATGGTTGTGAGAGTCGAAGTGTGAGATATAGCAAAATATCCACCATTCTATCCAGAAAGTGCACTGTAGCGCTAAATAATTACGAGACCATAAGATAGAGAATCACCAATGTAAAGCCATGCCCACTGGGCGGAATTTCTCATGTGTTATTGTTGTAGGTTATAGAATTTGTGTGTTTAGGTTATAGAATTTATCGGAATAAATAAGATAGTGAAAAGAAAAAGATAGGTGGCCTTTTCCTTCGAACTGTATGTTGTGCGCCATTCATATTCACTGCGATGGCCACGTGTTGATCAAAGCCGTTAAATAAGAAAGAAAATGTGGTATTGCCAGTGCGTAGTGAACAGTCAGAGTTGTTTAAATTAGCTAATAGTCAGATGTGCGTTTCCGTTGCGTAATATTCGTACAGGAGGATAATTTGTAACTTAATTGTGAGTACGAGAGTTCATGTTACTCGATAAATAAGAATGAATCCACTCGCTTGGCAGACCACTCATCTTGCAGGCCTGACTGCTTGATGCAACAGTATGAGCAAGGCATGTGGGTGCCTCTCAAAATATCGGAAGTCTGAATCTTGTAGGGAACTAGAAAATCGGAAAAGTGATATACAAAGCCTCAAACTAAATATTGTTGGAATAATGGGGTTGGTGCAGGGAGGGCCGAGTGTTGGGGTTGATTCTCTGCCAAAGATGGATAGAGATGCAATAGGAGTAAGGAGCTCGTAGATACAACTTCTTTACTACTGTTTGTTTACAGTAATTGGACGTTGAAACTGCTGGTATCGATGATAAACAAGACGGATACATCATCCCTTCCTCATCCGGCGCGTCGTCCTCCGATTCGGCGTTGATGGTGGAAATGCGGAGCGTGCGCTTCTGTTGTGGCCATAGTACGATCAGCAGCGCTGTCAAAACATCAGGCTGCATCTAGCACCTGATATCCAAGACGAACAAGTCCTCCGTTGGTGTCTCAGGAGAGGTGGGTTTGACTGGCCCTCGCGTTGTAACTCCGTGAAGGCGGCAGAAAGTTGAGATGTCCGTTTCCTGACAATTACGTAATGAAATCGAAACCGCTAATAATTTTACAAATATATGCGATCTAGATGGACAATAAAAATTAACCGGTAACCATTGACAGAGGAATTTCTAAAAGAAGAAAATATATCAGTTTTTGTAAATTATAATAGGCCAAGGCATTCTCAAACATCGGAAACATCTTCTTCAACCGAATATCTCCCACGTTATTGATTTCCAACAGCCTGTTGTACCCCCTTATTTGAGAAGCTCGGCTTACCTCCGCACTTCTATCACCACGTCACATCTCCCATACATCTGGACACACACACACACACAGCCGGCCGCGGTGGTCTCGCGGTTCAGGCGCTCAGTCCGGAACCGCTTGACTGCTACGGTCGCAGGTTCGAATCCTGCCTCGGGCATGGACGTGTGTGATGTTCTTAGGTTAGTTAGGTTTAAGTAGTTCTAAGTTCTAGGGGACTGATGACCATCGATGTTAAGTCCCATAGTGCTCAGAGCCATTTGAACCATTTGAACACACACACACACACACACACACACACACACACACACTTTTCACGGGGCGATTCCAGCATCCTTCCCCTCAAAGATATGAAATCATTTCCAGGGTCTACGCACGATATCGACTACAACTTGCTCTGCCTCTTCCAGGCCAAATGAATGCTTCAAACGACGCTCTTCTTAGATGCCGCCCGCTGCCTACCACAAAAGTCCTGCTTCTTGACCATTACCTGTACTCTTTCATCTCGCGTTTGATATCACTTTCCCTTCCAACCTATAATGTTTGATCCGACTGTCATCCTGTCTACTAAAGTGTTACTGGAGAGACTGCATTCCTGCATACGTTTCTAATAACAAATTTTTATTACATTCTAAGCGAACACCACAACTAAATGTTCGTGTTCACTAGCGTTTCTAAGCAAGGGGACTCTCTTGACCGCTCTAAGGTTTTCCTTGACCATGTTCACGGAAGCCACCTAACTAAAGAATTCACCGTGGTCGATGCGGAATTATAAGTGATCTTGCGGGCACTGGAGCAAGGGAGACGATTTCTCATCTGCTGCGAATCCCGAAAGGTCTTTCACTCTTCAACACTAGTTGCCAGGATGGCAATCAGATGGCCCAGTCAGCCGTCCCCCTGTATATTATCACTTCACTGTTGAGATAGGGAGTCGTATGTAGATGGGAAGCAGAGTGGCTGCCAGCCACGAATTACCCTGTAAACTATGTATAATAAAATCAGCGACGACGCTGCCATGGCATACCCCCTTGCAGCCTCAGTCATTTCAGCATAGGACAAATACTATGATGCATGTCTTCATGACCTAACAAGAGATCTCCAGTTCGTGAGACGTCTGGTACAAAGATCAAACTGTTTTATATTCATCCAAGAAGGCGGTGACTAATTTATCTACTGGTCATCTTTCTATTTCAGTTGACAGTGACGCGAATGTAGCATAACTTTAAAGATTCTGTGGTCTTCCACCCAAAGAATTTCGGTGGTCACAAGTCTCACAGAACAGACATCACACATATATAGTATATCTGTAAACTTGGTAGCTATGGTACGTTCATTGTGGATTCGTAACAACGTCCGAACTTCTTGCGGGAAAACAGGAAACGCTGTGGTCAAATGAGTTAAAGGACAAGTATATTGCTCAGTACTGTGTGAAAAGTTGGGTACTTGGGTCGGATGGAAAATGTGCTCGCTTAAGCGAAGCGGCTATGCATCTACATGGATGCTCTGCAAATTGTACTGAAGTGCCTGGCAAAGGGTTTATCGGCGGCCACTCACATGAAACGGGAAATCCGGATTCGAGTCTCACCCGGCACAAATTTTCAACTTTCACCATTGACTTATTTCAGTGCTCATTTATCAGTGACGTCACTACTTCCCTCAAAGTATTTTAAAGAAATCAGATTTATAAAATGCCTCTTACATAACGTTATGTCACACCTCAAATTCAAGTGTTGTACACAAGTATTGTACTCTGTGGTTGAAGCGTATTACTCTGTTCTTTTATTCGTTTTGAAACTGCTTTGATAATTGTAACTGCTTAGTTCAAGTTGTAACTCTAATGGTCAAGATCCTTAATATACTTTCGTTATTTTAACTTCAGTTGATTGTTGGTTCAGATTGTTTTGTTAAAACTATGTTAATTTAACTGGAATATGCTTGTTAAATGGTTGTATAAAATTTCATTTGGGGAGATCTATGGAAAATAGAAACAATTACTGCATTAAAACCTTACTCTACTGGACCACAGTACCTACGGCTTCCCTGTTACATGCAGTTGCTATCACGGTGGATAACCCTCTCCATATCATTTCGCGTTATTTAAGTAAGATTACTGATAATCTGGTTGTTGTGCCTCCATAAACAACACATTTACACATACAGTACCATAAAAGGAAATTTGATTCTCTCAAAACTGGAAGAATGTGTTAGTACAAATGAAGGAAATATCTTGTTTGCTAACGAACACTAAAAAAGATTGCTAGAAAAGGAGAACGATAGAGATGAAGGAAGCTTTGTTAATGAAATGAGACATACTAGGAACAAAAAATTGGAATATTAAGGAAAAGATTCCTGAAGCCATTAGTACTCTGTGTCAGACTAGACAAGTGGCAAAGAAGAGAGAAGGGGCATTTTAAAAGTGTCGACATAGAAGGAGGCTAAATATTAGGTGAAATCATAAGGTATAAAATGAAAAACCATCACAACGGATAAGGGAACAAATTAGCATACAGAAATTTTTCGCTAAGCAGAAGATATCTTAAGAGATATCTGATGGCCACCCAGATAGCCAAGCTTTGACGCCCTGCTTCCATGAATTGGGGAGGGGCACCGCCTACGTGTCGATTAACGACGAGGGTCAGTGAGCTGGTCAGCCTGAATGTGGTGTTTAGGTGGTTTCCCACATCCGATGAGATGAATACCGGATTGCTGCCCACGTCCCACTTCAGCTAACAGATTCGTAAAGATTTCGAAGAATTTCTACACTTTCACAAGCATAACAGCGGATATAAGTTTGAAAGGGGTGTACAGCTTCCAGCCCAGTGATATGGCAGAGGCAAGGAGAGGGAAGGAGTAGTGACAGGAAGGGCGTTCGGCCAACATATATGACAAGAACTGCCAAACCCAGATGAGCATTCTGACCCTGTGCAGATAAGGGATACATGCCAAGAACAGAAAGATGGGATACCAGATAAGGTTTTCAGGAATAGTTCACTTGAAGGAGGATTGCAGGAGCAAAATCGTAAAAATAAGTAGGAAAATGTAAAGATTATCAAGGAATATGTATGTGCTTCAGGATGAAAAGTATAGTTAACAATGTTAACGAATAGAGTGTAGCACTTCTCTAGTCTAGAAACTGACGATTTAAAAGAAAAGGGGAGATAATAAATTTTAAAAACTCGGAAAAGCAAAACATGACACCCAACACTACTGACCATTGAAATTGCTACACCAAGAAGAAATGCAGATGATAAACAGGTATTCATTGGACAAATATATTATACTAGAACTGACATGTGATTACATTTTCACGCAATTTGGGTGCATAGATCCTGAGAAATCAGTACCCAGAACAACCACCTCTGGCCGTAATAACGGCCTTGATACGCCTGGGCATTGAGTCAAACAGAGCTTGGATGGCGTGTACAGGTACATCCGCCCATGCAGCTTCAACACGAAACCACAGTTCAACAAGAGTAGTGACTGGCGTATTGTGACGAGCCAGTTGCTCGGCCACCATTGACCAGACATTTTCAATTGGTGAGAAAGAGTAGTGGCTGTGACGAGTCAGTTGCTCGGCCACCATTGACCAGGCGTTTTTAATTCATGACAGATCTGGAGAATGTGCTGGCCAGGGCAGCAGTCGAAAATTTTCTGTATCCACAAAGGCCCGTACAGAACCTGCAACATATGGTCGTTCGTCATCCTGCTGAAATGTAGGGTTTCGCAGGGATAGAATGAAGGGTAAAGCCACGGGTCGTAACACATCTGAAATATAACGTCCACTGTTCAAAGTGCCGTCAATGCGGTGACCGAGACGTGTAACCAATGGCACCCCATACCAGCACGCCGGGTGATACGCCAGTATGGCGATGACGAGTACACGCTTCCAATGTGGGTTCACCGCTATATCGCCAAACACGGATGCGACCATCATGATGCTGTAAACAGAACCTGGATTCATCCGAAAAAATGACGTTTTGCCAATCGTGCCCCCAGGTTCGTCGTTGAGTACACCACTGCAGGCGCTCCTGTCCCTGATGCAGCGTCAAGGGTAATCGTAGCCATGGTCTCCAAGCTGATAGTCCGTGCTGCTGCAAACGTCGTCGAACTGTTCGTGCAGATGGTTGTTGTGTTGCAAACGTCCCCATCTGTTGACTCAGGGATCGAGACGTGGGACCATGCGGATAAGATGCCTGTCATCTCGACTGCTAGTGATACGAGGCCATTGGGATCCAGCACGGCGTTCCGTATTATCCTCCTGAACCCACCGATGCCATATTCTGCTAACAGTCACTGGAGCTCGACCAACGCGAGCAGCAATGTCGCAATACGATTAACCGCAGTCGTGATAGGCTGCAATCACACCTTTATCAAAGTCGGAAGCGTGATGGTGCACATTTCACCTCCTTACACGAGGTATCACAACAACGTTTCACCAGGCAACGCCGGTCAACTGCTGTTTGTGTATGAGAAATCGGTTGGAAACTTTCCTCATGTGAGCACGTTGTAGGTGTCGCCATAGGCGCCAACCTTGTGTGAATGCTCTGAAAAGCTAATCATTTACGTATCACAGCATCGTCTTCGTGTCGGTTAAATTTCCTGTCTGTAGCACGTCATCTTCGTGGTGTAGCAATTTTAATGGCCAGTAGTGTATTGGGCTTCATACGAAGAGCAGCATATATGCGGAGTTCAGTGTCAGGTAGGTCAGATATCTCAAGTGTTGTCGTGGAGGTCCGAGCGCTGGAGAACCGGTTTCCCAGAGGCGAGACAGCGCAGAATAGGTGGCTTGCGTGCGCTGTTTTCTGGAAACGTACGCGGCCGCTGGAGAGGTGCGTCGTACGTCGGAGGGGGGGTCGACGGCCCCGTCGTCGCCGTCGCCGCTGGTAGCTCCTACTCGACCACTCGGCCCTCGCGTGACCGCCGCACTCGCCAATTACTCGGCCTCACGCACGGTAGCACGTAGCGGGTAATTGCGGACACTCGCGCACACACACAGGCGCCGGTACTCCGCAAAATATAGGCCGGCGAGCGGCCGCCTTTCGTGACCTGCATGGACAGAGCACCGTGGCGGGTTGGTATGTCCGGCCCTGCTGCGAGCGATACGTTACTGCGCTCTCCGTCTTTTTGTCGTGTTTCCCTGCACGTGTTCTGACCTCATCTCTCCAAGTAACTTTTTTTTTACTGGGTTCTGCAACTTAATTACCATTACTCACCTTGTCTACAGACGTGAGCAGCTACCTCCTACTACTTCACTCGAATACATACTTCGTCGACGGATTTGACGGACACTCGCAGCAGCTCTTTACACACACGAAGTGCTGAGTGCTATAGACAACTGATTCCGAAATTTGGAGTTCCAGAAGGGTTTTGACACTGTACCACACAAGTGGCTCGTAGTGAAATGCTGTGCTTATGAAATATCGTCTGAGTTATGTGACTGTTGAAGAGTTATTTCCTGATAGAGAGGTCAGAGTTCGTAGTAACCGACGGAAAGTCATCAAGCACAACAGAAGTGATTTTTGGCGTTCCCGAAGGCAGCGGTATAGTCCCTCTTCTGTTCCTTATCTATACAGGATGTTACAAAAAGGTACGGCCAAACTTTCAGGAAACATTCCTCACACACAAAGAAAGAAACTATGTTTTGTGGACATGTGTCCAGAAACGCTTACTTTCCATGTTAGAGTTCATTTTATTACTTCTCTTCAAATCACATTAATCATGGAATGGAAACACACAGCAACAGAACGTACCAGCGTGACTTCAAACACTTTGTTACAGGAAATGTTCAAAATGTCCTCCGTTAGCGAGGATACATGCATCCACCCTCCGTCGCATGGAATCCCTGATGCGCTGATGCAGCCCTGGAGAATGGCGTATTGTATCACAGCCGTCCACAATACGAGCACGAAGAGTCTCTACATTTGGTACCGGGGTTGTGTAGACAAGAGCTTTCAAATGCCTCCATAAATGAAAGTCAAGAGGGTTGAGGTCAGGAGAGCGTGGAGGCCATGGAATTGGTCCGCCGCTACCAATCCACCGGTCACCGAATCAGTTGTTGAGAAGCGTACGAACACTTCGACTGAAATGTGCAGGAGCTCCATCGTACATGAACAGCATGTTGCGTCGTACTTGTAAAGGCACATGTTCTAGCAGCACAGGTAGAGTATCCCGTATGAAATCATGATAACGTGCTCCATTGAGCGTAGGTGGAAGAACATGGGGCCCAATCGAGACATCACCAACAATGCCTGCCCAAGCGTTTACAGAAAATCTGTGTTGATGACGTGATTGCACAACTGCGTACGGATTCTCGTCAGCCCACACATGTTGGTCGTGACAATTTACAATTTGATCACGTTGGAATGAAGCCACATCCGTAAAGAGAACATTTGCACTGAAATGAGGATTGACACATTGTTGGATGAACCATTCGCAGAAGTGTACCCGTGAAGGCCAATTAGCTGCTGATAGTGCCTGCACACGCTGTACATGGTACGGAAACAACTGGTTCTCCGGTAGCACTCTCCATACAGTGACGTGGTCAACGTTTCATTGTACAGCAGCAACTTCTCTGACGCTGACATTAGGGTTATCGTCAACTGCACGAAGAATGGCATCGCCCACTGCAGGTGTCCTCGTCGTTCTAGGTCTTCCCCAGTCGCGAGTCATAGGCTGGAATGTTCCGTGCTCCCTAAGACGACGATCAATTGCTTCGAACGTCTTCCCGTCGGGACACCTTCGTTCTGGAAATCTGTCTCGATACAAACGTACCGCGCCACGGCTATTGCCCCGTGCTAATCCATACATGAAATGGGCATCTGCCAACTCCGCATTAGTAAACATTGCACTGACTGCAAAACCACGTTCGTGATGAACACTAACCTGTTGATGCTACGTACTGATGCGCTTGATGCTAGTACTGTAGAGCAATCAGTCGCATGTCAACACAAGCACCGAAGTTAACATTACCTTCCTTCAATTGGGCCAACCGCCGGTGAATCGAGGAAGTACAGTACATACTGACGAAACTAAAATGAGCTCTAACATGGAAATTAAGCGTTTCCGGACATATGTCCTCATAACAACTTTTCTTTATTTGTGTTTGAGGAATGTTTCCTGAAAGTTTGGCCGTACCTTTTTGTAACACCCTGTATAAACCATTTAGGAGAGAATCTGAGCAACCGTCTTAGGTCGTTTGCAGATGATGCTGTTCTTCATCGTCTAGTAAAGTTATCAGAAGATCAAAACAAATAGTAAAACGATTTAGAAAAGATATCTGTATAGTGCGAAAATTAGCAATTGAATAATGAAAAGTGTGAGCTCATCCACATGAGTGCTAAAAGGAATCTGTTAAACTTCGGTTACACGATAAGTCAGTCAAATCTAAAAGCCGTAAATTCAACTAAATACCTAGGAATACCTAGATATTACAATTACGAACAACTTAAAACGGAGGAACTCATAAAAAATGTTATGGAGGAGCGAAACCAAAGACTGCGTTTTATTGGTAAAACGCTTAGAAAATGTAACAGATCTACTAAAGTAATTGCCTATAGTACACTTGTTCGTCCCCCTTTAGAGTACTGCTGTGCAGTGTGAGATCCTTAACACACAGGATTAACGGAGTACACTGAGAAAGTTCAAAGAAGAGCAGCACGTTTTGTGTTATCGCGAATAGGGGAGAGAGTGTCATTGACATGATACAAGATTTGGGGTGGACATCATTAAAAAAAATGCGCTTTTCGTTGCTGAGGAATCTTCTGACGAAATTTCAATCAGCAGCTTTCTGCTCCAAATGAGAAAATATTTTGTTGACAGCGACGTACATATGGGGAAACGATCATCATGATAAAAGAAGGAAAATCAGAGCTCGCACGAGGAGATATACTCGTAGGCGTTCGCTTTCTCCGCGCGTTCTTCTAGATTGGAGTAACAGAGAAGACGCCAGCGATCCATTTACACTTCCAGCAATTAAAATTTCAAGTGATAACAGATCGTGGTAAATTCATGTAGCAATTTAACACAGCTATGAAATGCGAGATCGAATACAGATGAACGGGAAGAACTGCTACGGACAGAATCATGTACGATCATGAAAAGGACAGCCCAATCCTATATACCTACTAAACACGTTGGATCCTTTGTGACTGATTACAATCGCACAGAGAGCTCTTTGGCATAAGACCGCACCAATACGCTTCCAGGGCAAAAACATCTATAGACGATAAGCAACCAAGCAACAGCGCTTTAGAAATAGTACACATGACAAACTATAAATATCCAGTTGTCATTTTAATCATATATACAAAGACAGTAACTTGTTCTCGAAAGAACAGTTATTGTTGATGACCGTGCAGCTTTTCCCTGAAATAAATGATGACTAACTGACAACCTCAGCTGCTGACAGGTGTTGTTGTTATACCTCGATGTGGACAGCTGAAAATGTGTGCCCCGATCGGGACTCGAACCCGGGACCTCCTGCTTACATGGCAGACGCTCTATCCATCTGAGCCACCGAGGACACAGATGAATAGCGCGACTGCAGGGACTTATCCCTTCCACGCTTCCCGTGAGACTCACATTCCCAACTGTCCACAATTCTACATATGTATTGTACCTTATAGACATTTGCCCATCCACTCATTACTCGCGCACGCGTTGGCGATTCCCGTAAGAGTTTGGGCAACCTGTGCGCATTCGCACAGACAAAGGTCAATGGCTGGGTAGCCTTTAACTATATATACAAAGACAGTAACTTGTTCTCGAAAGAACAGTTATTGTTGATGACCGTGCAGCTTTTCCCTGAAATAAATGATGACTAACTGACAACCTCAGCTGCTGACAGGTGTTGTTGTTATACCTCGATGTCTATAAGGTACAATACATATGTAGAATTGTGGACAGTTGGGAATGTGAGTCTCACGGGAAGCGTGCAAGGGATAAGTCCTTGCAGTCGCGCTATTCATCTGTGTCTTCGGTGGCTCAGATGGATAGAGCGTCTGCCATGTAAGCAGGAGGTCCCGGGTTCGAGTCCCGGTCGGGGCACACATTTTCAGCTGTCCACATCGAGGTATAACAACAACACCTGTCAGCAGCTGAGGTTGTCAGTTAGCATTTTAATCGCCTTGCAGGTGCTTTTGTAACTTTTGGTGGCCTGCGCTGCTCATTAGGTTGAGGAAGATTCAACTACCAACTGCCCTGTATATCAGAATACTAGATTATAGCAAAAATAGGAGAGCAGGGTGGATAGCTAGACACCGAGAGGTAGTTGAGAAAGTAACGAAAGGATGCCCGTAAGGCTCAATGAATATACCAATATTTTGAGACATTGCTATCAAGCTACTCCTAAGTAATTCGGATGCGGGTGAAAAGGTAAACGGGTTAGTGGCTTATGCAGATGACTTATCAGTTGTTGTATTGTTGTATCAGCAAACTCATTCACCAATAAAACAAAATATTCTTCTCCTATTTACACGTCTAGTTCCATAGGATTAAGTGGAGGAGCAAATCTCCAAGGTCATGGAACGTGCCAGTACATGAGATTACAATATAGAGTAAAATGTTAATGAACCCCAAAAAAGTCAAGCCATGAGTTTAAGTAAAAGTAATCAACAATGTAACTTAAGAATCAGCTTAATTTTTCAAGGAACTTCTCAACAAAATAGGAGTGACCCATGAAGAAGCTCTTCAGATTCGAATTGAAAGTGTGTGGATGACTGCTAAGATTTTTGAATTGGAGTGGTAACTTATAGAAAATGGATGCAGCAGTACACCTTACTGCACAGGAGTTAAAGAAGTGCGATCCAAATCCAAATTGGATTTTTGTCGAATATTAACTGAGTGAAAGCTGATAATTCTTGGGAATAAGCTGATATTGTTAACAAGAAATGACAATAAAGAATATATATATTGAGAGGCCAATGTCGAAATACCCAGACTGGTGAGCAAGGGTCGACAAGAGGTTCGCAAACTTATACCACTTATTACCCGAACGGCTCGTTTCTGAGCCAGAAATATCCTTTTAGAATGGGGAGAGTTGCCCCAAAATACAATACCAAGTGACATAAGAGGATGAAAATAAGCAAAGTAGATTACGAGTAATTTTGGTGTCGAACGATCACTTACTTCAGATACCGTTCGAATTGTAAAACTGGCAGCATTCAAGTTTCTCAACAATATTCTGAATGTGGGCTTTCCATGACAGTTCACCATCTATCTGAACACCTAGAAATTTGAACTTTTCAGTTTCACTAATCATATATCCATTCTGTGAAATTAAAGCGTTGGGTTTTGTTGAATTGTGTGTTAGAAACTGTAAGCATAAATAATGGATGCAGCCACAAACCCAAATTAACTGCAAACAAAACAGCATATCTATTACATAGAGGGAAACATGAAATTTAGGAATACATGCTGGCGAATGACTTGCTTTTAATGTGCACGCCAGACTGACAACTGATAAAGCGACGAAACTGATGCACAAAATTGTAAGGGTAAGTACCACACAATACAGGCTACCTGTGAAGACGCTACGAACGTATCACACAGATCTCTTCGAAGGTACACCACCTGTGTCTATTGACCTATATAAACACAGCCAGACGAGGACAGAGGAGCGTAATATTCAGAACGTCGGGTGGTTTTAGCGCCATTCCTATAAAATCCTTGGTTCTTGGGACTTAATTCGTTGAAATCACTATCCACCAAAGAGCAGCGGCGTACTGGCTAATTATGAGGTTCGAGAAATAAAGGGGAAAGTATAGTAGACATGCTTCAGTCAAACATCTGGGGCCTTGACTCATTGCAACGGGAGTGGTGCCTTTTGCGTTTCCTCCTTCTTCCCCAACATATGGGAACGGCTGAAGCTGAAGCATTCGGAACCAAACTACGGCGTGTTTTACTTTTTGACCTTCCACTGCCCGTACCCAGCACATTTGACACGCGTGAGCCTTAGCCATAGCGCTATGTTCACATGCGGAGCATATGGGTCTTCTGAACACGTGGCATTACGCTGTGTTACGGCATGAAGTCAAGCACCGACACATCAGTCGGGAATGATAGGGAAGAGAAGGCTGTGAGACGAAGTCAGCCAATCGTACACTGACCAGACCTCCCTCCAGGACGACAAAGCGATAGAAGCGGCCCCTTTGTGAAGAAGACATGGGCACTGTGACCGACTGGTGACAACCCAGATCAATAGCAGCTTCAAGATTAGCGACTTGGATAGCAGCATCAACGTCAGGCACTTCGACAGAGTTCAGAAAAGACTTTTGCCAGGTATAGATCGGCAGTCATGCAAAGACGGTTTATTTAGTATGTCGCTTTGCTTGCCACACATCTGTGTGATTGCCAAAATTAAGTATTGCATTTGATTAACTGTAATTAAACTCATTTATACGACTTGTTTGATCATTTGTCTGGCGAACCGAGTATAGAGGCTTCCTAGACACTACAAGACACTGCAACAGCGTCAGATACGTAAGACATGTAAGAAAATATAGTAACGTCAAACAAATGTTACAAGGCCCAGACAACTGCTGTGCTCTAGAAAACATCACTTATAAGTTTTCAAGAACAGTGCATGACGTCCATAGATCAGGAAATCCATACAGCAGATCTCGAACGGGCACACAACAAATACGACAATAGGAATCTTTGGAGAACACAACACTTTAAATATGATAACTAAATAATTTAAAGGAAAATGACTAGTATAAACAACATGACAGTCATTACATGTAAGGAAGTAATAGGGAACTGACGGCGCGAGCGCAATTTTAATATCAAATTGAGATGCAAATTAATTAAATTGATCGATTAATCACCCCCACCCCCTCCCCCGACCACGCCCAGGCCTGCCCCCGGATGACGAAACGTGTTTTCTCAGCTGCACGTGTGCCCCAGTCCCCTCCTCCCCCTACCCCTACCACACCCTCCTTTCCACCAACCTACCCTACTGGCAGGAACTTTGAATTTTGGCGGGACCTTCGAACATTTGTGGGAATTTCGACGAGAATTTCTAATTTTGGTGGGAATTTCTTTGTCCCATTGCTGTACTGACATCCCCCCCCCCCTACCCATGAATTGACGGGAAATTAAAAATGGCTGTGCCCTTTCTAGGACTCGAACCCTGATTCTACTGGATGGAAAACCCAAGCGCACCTTCTAACACATGGAAACTGTCGAGATGTGGGAGAGGAAGGTTTGGTTAGTGAACGTTATTTATTTATTTTTTTCATGAAAATGACACAAAAATCGATCCTAATTACGTAATCAATCACAAAGATAGGACCTAATTACACAACTATATGCATAGCGCTACACAAGGATGGCATAAAAGTGCAACACATCTCAAAAACTGACGATACCGTACAAGCGGTGTTATCCTGCTGGGAAAAAGTTTCGCAATACCACTCGAAACCAGCGACGGACACACTCAAACTTTACCCTACACCTACAATCTGGCGGAAAATAGACCGGGGTGTAACGTACTATCTTTATTCTTTTTGGTGGGAAATACGTTCAACTGACAAGATGCTGGTGTTGGACAGAGATGAGTTTAAACAGTGTATTATCTGAAATTTAAAAACATGATCATAATGCCTTTGTTACCATCACCCTGTATAAAAAGTGGTCTTGAGTCTCCAGGCACACACGGTCGCTGATAATCTTACACTTCCAGGCAGAAATAGTGTCCGAAATGCTGTCAGCAATTTGGAATCAAGTTTCTCAATTCAACCACATATTTGCATTGGGTCCTATCTGTTAATGATTACAGCCACTGGTGAATCATATTTGTGCCACTCTTGTTTCACGAAATGAGTCACTTTTTTTTTCGAACCTATCTGCTAAGGATCCCATACACCAAGAGCTCCAGTGCTGTTTTTATACAGTCCCTCTGCAATTGTAGTTGCTCCTAAGTCTCTGCCCTGCCCTTCCTGCAGCTTAGTCCATGTGATCTTTCCAATTTAAGTCTAACCTGTACGGAAGTCCGAGAGCATTATATCTCAGACCTTCTGCTCCCTGTGGGAAAACAGAACGAAATGAGTCAATGCAACAGGAGCGCGTTTTGACCACTCAGTGGAAATGGGAACACGTTGTCATAGCTCCACCAACCATGTACAGTGGTTTCGATCAGTGCCAAACGAAGCTTTGCCCTGCAACACAAGGTAGTAGGAGAGATAGTACAAGCAGTGGTGTTTCTTGTTGGGAAAATTAGGAAGACTACACATCATACATGGCATAGAGGAAGGACGAAGGTTTTGTGACACATCTCCAAACTACATACAGTAGTCCAAAGAAGATCTGTGTCTATCAGGGTGCATTCATGTCTATCATCCAAACATATGTGGCGATCCTATTAGATATACAAGTATTGTTTCATTGGAGAAGGTGGTTCATGATGGAATTTGCTTCCACAGACCAGTGTAAAGTTTCATCACCTGTACTGTAGGATGACCGTATCCAACAGACTATCAGTCACACAAGAGGATTCCTGTACTGCTCCTTCATAAACAGTTTAATACATAATTTTTTTTCGGTTGTAACACATTCATCAGTGTACACCGCCATACACTTTGTTTTTTTCTACCATGACTTAGAGACCAGTGTCAGCTGCTGTTAAACCGACATTAACATGATTCAATCCTCTGGCCCTCACAGAAAACTGAACATTGCATGGCATAAACTGTACAGCTACCACACCACAGGCTGGTAGAAATAAAACACACAGGCGATGTTTCTCGTTGACAAAAATTTGGAAGACATCGCAACATATGGAAACTGCAAGAGTTTGCAGTACTGTAGAGCGCTTCCAACAACTATTCAAAGGAGATTACCTGTACAGTTAATCATCTTCCCATCAAAAGGGTAACAGATGTCTAGATGCTCCATTTCGGAAAGCAATGTTCCTTCATTTTGTAGTCACGTACATGATTACTGTTCCAGTGTTGATCATCGCTGGAAGGTGCTGTTCACAACACGCATGAGGTAGCAGAAATAAAAGGAGGTGCTGCTATCTTATTGGTGAAAATAAATAAAAAAATAAAAAACATGTTAGAGTATCGCATCACATATAAATAGGAGGAGTCTGTTGCAATGAGGAACGCTTCCAAACAATTGTATTAAGATGATGACCTCTACATTTAATCCCATGTTCCACAGTGACCTGTAGCAGATATCCAGTGTTCCGCCAATGTTCCCTCCATCTCAACGGAGTGGTGTCAGTCAGTCATTATGCGGTAATCAACAGCATACCCTGTGGACGGTCTGGATTGGAAAGACACCACTGATAAGGATCGATGTACTTTAATACATACTGCAGTTGATAGCGAGATCAGTTTTAGCAACTTTACCCAGAAGTCAGAGAGAGCAATATCCACCAGATTCTGCAACCTGGTTAGAAACATACTGAGCTGTGTTAATACTATAGGAGCGTATTTTGACCACTCGGCGGAAGTGTCAACATGCTGTCGTAGCTATGCCACCCATGTACGATGTGTAAGGTCAGCGTCAAATGAAGCCGGCTCCTGCAACACAACGACAGTACGAACAGTTATAGTGGTGTTTATTGCCGGGAAAATTAGGAAGAATCAAAATTGAAGCAGATACGTGTCCCGCAGGATCCATTCACTTCTATCACCCAAATATTCTATCATCGTTATTCTGTACCATCCAGTACAGAAAAATTATGAAGTATAAAAGCTACGGTAATTTCATCCGATAGATTTTTACCTCACCTCTCTCTTCCGATATATCGAAAACGAATACCGTCTACGTGCCAGCATCGAGCATATGCGGTGATCCTGTTAAATAAACATGTATTTATTTATCCACTGGAGAAGGTGGCCAGTGATCGATGTCGCTTGCAGAGACTGATGTAAAGTTTCATCGCCTGTACTGCAAGAGAACCGTCTCCCAGATATTATCAGTCACAGGAGAGGGACCCTGTTTCGTTGTTTGATTCACTGCTTTTTCTGCTGTAACACACTTTTTACACTGCCATACTTTTTTCCCACCACGACTTCAACGTCTGCGTCAGATTCTAAAATGACATTAACACGTGTGATGATTTGACTCCCCCAGGAAACTAGACATCCCACAGTGTAATTATGAGGTAATCAACAGCATACATCGACTGTAGGCATGGAAAAGAGAATGTCGATGACTGTAATAATAAGCATCATAGTTGATAGTGCGATCAATTTTAGCAATTTTATCGTAATTTCAACACCGAACATTGACGCGCCAGCGTGCTTACCAATTTCTGTATCATCGCTAAAGAGCCCCTGCACTACTTTGTGAGTACCATCGCGAATGTAAGTAGATGACTGTGTAGTATGTTCTTTTGTTGTCAATTCTCGAACGTATACACCTAAGTATACCAGACAGCGACCTACATATCTCTATGTGGATGGGAGTCACAGGGCATTTTCGCATTCTTAGGATAAAGTTAGAGACCGAAAGATCTCCTCACATTGTCTTTGACCAACGCTAGTTGCAGCTGAACAGAAGTAGACCGCTACATTCCACGTTCCATGTAGGAACAGTGCGATCCAAGGCTGTAACTGCTGTCCCACACCCATCCAAGAGCACAGGATTTCTGCAGATGCGCGAATGTCGAGGAGGTTAGCACCCCTTTATCACTGTACAGTAGATATGAAACTGTTGTGATGATGTAACAGACAGCTAAGAACAAGAAACGGGTGGTTTTTATGCATGATGGTGCTCCAGACGGACAGAGTTTGCTGCGTTTTACGCAAATCAACTACGCTAGCAATTATAAACAATTTTTCCAGTGTCTGGGGTCAGTACCAATAAGTATTAATAGGAGAGGCTACAATGTTCTGCATTTAAAACAAGCTATAATGCTAGATCGTTGCGGTTTCCGTCCTATTAGTCGTATAGAATGCAACGCTTTTAGTATCCCTATGCAGAAATATATTTCCAGAGCATGACATACATTCTCCTTGCAGGCTTCTCTACTATAAACTATGGTGATAAACTATAAAATGAAAAACTACTTCCTTCAAACATCGTTTCAAAAATGTTAAAATGTGTGTGAAATCTTATGGGACTTAACTGCTAAGGTCATCAATCCCTAAGCTTACACACTACTTAACGTAAATTATCCTAAGGACAAACACACACACAACCATGCCCGAGGGAGGACTCGAACCTCCGCCGGCACCAGCCGCAACATCGTTTCCTTGTGATACATGTACAATATAGCTTTCCAGAGGTGTATAACCCCCACTATTCACATCCGATTACGGTTCCGAAACTATACTAGGCTCGCATCAGTCCTATATAAAATGGTCGTTAATAACGGAGAATACCTCCTACAAGAAAACAGTAAACGCATAGCAGCGGCGTCCGACATGTGAAATTACACGGCATGCTGCCTCTGTCTCTGTAAACAGGAATCTGTCAAGCAGATGTATACACGGAAAGTTTAGTACCTCGCAAACAACTGTCGCTAACTTATAATCACCGTAGTTATGAAACTGAAGACTCGATTTTATGCCCAAGATTCGGCAGGGGAATGAAGTACGTCGCATAAATTTTCGTTCGTCTAGAGGAATGTGTCGAAACAGGATGGAAGTTCGCTGATGACCAAGAGGTTTGTTGTTAATGATCACAAGTAGACGGTGCTCTACGCCCCACACAGAACACGCAGTTGTACGTGAGTCGAACACAGGTTATGTCACACAGCTGACGCATCCCGACAGAGCAATGGAACAAAAAATGGTCAAATGACATGCAGCAACATGCCCCTCTCTCTCTAGAACGCATCATCAGTCTACCATTAAATCCTACCTCGTTACAGCTCCATCTCACCCTATCACTCCATCCACTCTCTGTCAACCTTCGACGCATATGCAAGTAAGTTTAGAGGCAGATGGTTCTCTTTTCTCCGGAAAAACTTCGAAGACAGCAGTCAACTCGCGCGTCTCACTATTACCTCGATAGGCATAGAGTAGAATGCTGCCTCGATGAAAAATAAAAGATTGTATCTCCTGTTCCCGGTGCTTCCATGTCACCATTTTCATCATTCCTCTTGCTGTCGTACACTCGCCATGTACAAGAACTCTTCTGCACCAATCAGAAGAGACATACAAGTACTCCACCAACCAAGTGGTTTTGTCGTGATCCCATGGACAGAAGTGACATAACAAATCGATAAAATGACGGGAAATACGTATACATTGAGGGAAAATACGCCGAAATGCGGAGTAAGTTGGGGGAGTACTTGCATGTCTTCTGATTGGTGCAGAACAATTCTTGTACATGGGACCGAGTATACGACAGCAAGAGCAATGTGTGAGAACGCTGAAAATGACTTTGGTTTCCATAAATCTCGTCTCGCAGTTGCTGCTCGACTTCAACATAGTGTTGTAAGAGCGACCTTAAGTGGCTGCAAAATCCCCCTCCAAAGGCAAAGTGCAAATAAGACCGAAATTTATCTAATTGCCTCAGTACGTTAGCTGTGACTGTGGCAGATCAGCAGCTCTCAGCAGCCCTGCAACAGGGTTGAAGATATTATACAAATTGAAGGTGGAGAGAAAGAAAAGGAAAGGGAAGGAACTCATGATATTAGCTGCATTGGGTCTTCATGCGAAAGCAGCGGCGACGAGTGAAAATGTATGCCGGGCCAGGACTCTAACGTGGGATCTCCTATTTACTATGCAGTTTGGTTAACCACTGCGCCATCCGGGCACAGCTGTTATCGCAAATAAACGGATCATCTCGGCACGTCCCTAACCGATTCACAATCCCAGCCAGCGCCATCTGTCCACAGCTCCTATCCATCCATGTCTTCAATGCTTACTAATTATAGGTTCCCGCCGGAAGCAGAACGACAATATGCGTCCACGCTGAGGATTGTGAATTCATTTTTCATTAAGGTGAATCAATTATATGAATGTGCAGTGCACATTATCGTTCGCGTCCGGAAGGAATGTAACAATAGCGACCATGGAAGACAAGGATGGGGACTGCAGACAGGTGATGCTGGGTGGGAATGTAAGTTAGGCGGGCAGCATGCCAAGATAGTCCACCACGCATTCATATTATTGAGTCATCTCAGTGGGCAGTTGTGCCAATTTTCGGCACGACTGCGTTCCGGCCGCGAGTGTTAAGGTCGATAATGGCATCGCCAGAGATACTGGGGGTGCCGAGTTAGCGGCGAGTGGCACTCTGGCGACGAGAAGAGGAGAGTTGGAGAGTACCGAGCGAGGAGGACAGAACGGCAGAGTGTTGGAGTCCGGATGGTCCGAATTGTGCATTAATAATTTTGGCACTCTGTGGTAATGAACTGAT
The DNA here is from genome assembly GCF_023898315.1 of Schistocerca nitens. Classification (NCBI taxonomy): domain Eukaryota; kingdom Metazoa; phylum Arthropoda; class Insecta; order Orthoptera; family Acrididae; genus Schistocerca; species Schistocerca nitens. Next base: position 332,832,760 of record NC_064621.1, read on the forward strand.
GGTGAAACCGAGACGCTGCTGTGGATCGATAAGCTGTGGGCTCTGCAGCTGTATGGACTCAGTTTACGTCGAGCTGTGACCCATGTCGTTTGCGGGCGTTTTGCCATGACAGATAAACAAGACACCGTGGGCCCAACCTGAACATGCTGTGCTGTAGCATGTTCGCCCACAATACATGATACTGGAGAAGAAAGCAGTGGAATACGGTACGTGTATTAACCTTCAGTGACTTCTGCGGTGTTAGTTTACTTAACTGTGTAGAGATTGAGCAGTAACTGTCATTTTTTAACGACATTTACGATTGTGTAAAGGTGTGGCCAATGCCGGATGGGCTTTGTCATAAAGTTATTATATTTCTTATTTGTAAACATAATTTTCTGTTATCAGGATTACTCATTGGACAGATTTGAAATTGTCACTTCTGTGCTGTGGTTCAGCGAGTTATAAATACTGGAATTTGACAAATACGCTAACAGAGAGTTGTCGATACGTTTTTTATATCTGCGTATTAAATGAAAGTGAATTTTGAAGTTTGTAAGGTACCTATCTGCCATTATGATTCTGTGAGTTTTATTTGGAAGTGATGTTGTTTTCTACTGTTTTTGGTTGAGAATTTATTACCCTATTAATCAAAGGAACAGTTATTTAACCAACCTTCCTATGGAGTGTTTTGAGACTTGTTTCTTAGTGAACTATTATTAATAAATTACGTAAATCAGTAATGTTGTGTAAGCAGTTATTGAAAGCACCCATCTCCATTAGTCAATCAACCACGGCCAGTTGGGAACGGGTATTGAGGCTATTTGTTAAATTGTTAAATTGTGGCAACGCTAATCCTGTTGTTTGTTGTTCTTGTTGAAGTGACTAGTCGTCCCTAAATTAAATACTAATTCCGCACACAGTGAATCCACAACCTTAAGAGCGGATGCGCATTACCGTTCGGCTTCTGGCGCCAAGAAACTAAAATTAGCGGGCATAGATAGGTGGCGCTGGGTGGGAATGGAAGTCGGCCTGGGAGCATGCTGAGATAGTCCGTGCATTTACGATAAACACTGTGTCCGGGTGGCGCAGTGGTTAACGCATGTGCCCAGTAAACAGGAGATCCCGCGGTCGAGTTCGGGTCCGGTACACATTTTCGCTCATCTCGGCTGCTTCCGCATTAAGTCTCAATGCAGCTGACGTCAGCAGTTCATTCTTATTCCTTTTCTTTCTCACATCTCAACCATCAGCTGACATTATATGATTCACTGCTGCAGATTCCACGTGGTGCCTGATCTTTCAGACAAATACGAAAGACTAGATGGATTCATTCATATAATCGTTGAAGATGACAAAGTTGTTAAAGATAAAGTTGATGATGAAGTTCAAGATGAAGTTGTTTCTGCTCGAATGTTTATTACAGTGAGAACTCGCACAGTTTGGCAGGGCTCCAGGTCATCCAAGTGCCAACCGATAAAAATGTTCCTTAGAACACGCTAGCCTCCTTCCCACTGCTTTCCTCTATTCGATTAACCAAAACATTCGTCATACTATTTTACACAGACAAGACGCGCCTCACTCTCTATGTGGCCAATAAGACGGTCTGCTGTCACGGCCTTACTTCTTTGTCTAACCTGTAGTTTATTCAAGTGGGCCAGTACCTGTGATTCTTATGCTGCATAAACTCTTTTTTTCTTTTTCATTCAATTTTGAAGATATTTGCCGGCCGTGTGGTCGAACGGTTCTAGGCGCTACAGTCTGAAACCGCGCGGCCGCTACGGTCGAAGGTTCGGATCCTGCCTCGGGCATGGATGTATGTGATGTCCTTAGGTTAGTTAGGTGTAAGTAGTTCTAAGTTCTAGGGGACTGATGACTGATGACCTCAGAAGTTAAGTCCTATAGCTCTCAGAGCCACTTTTTTAAGAAATTTTTAAAGATATTTCCCTTTGGAATCCAGTGCAATCCACAGAAAAAATAAACTTTCTACTTTTGAGTTTTCTGTTAAAACTTTTTTCTCTTTCTAGGTTGTAAAACATCGCACCACAGGAGATCCAATGTATGTGTCAGTCATCTGTTAGGCACTCTGTAACGGCGTCACGATCCGTCCTCACAGCTTCAATTCGGCCAGTATCTCGTCTCCTCCCTTCAAATTTCACAGAAGCTCTTCTGCGAAACTTGCAGAACTAGCACTCCTGAAAGAAGGGATATTGCGGAGACATGGCTTAGCCACAGCCTGGGGGATGTTTCCAGAATGAGAATTTCACTCTGCAGCCGAGTGTGCGCTGATATGAAATTTCCTGGCAGATTAAAACTGTGTGCCGGAGCGAGACTCGAACTCGGACCTTTGCCTTTTGCTTGCAAGTGCTCTGCCATCTGAGCTACCCAAGCGGGAAATTTCATATCAGCTCAGACTCCGCTGCAGAGCTAAAATCTCATTCTGCATTTCGATATTTGCGATCTGGGGACGCCTGTTATAACACAGCAGCTGCACATCTGGATGTAGTTTTCGTCAGACATGCTACCCTATACACATTCGTCATTCTACGACGGATGACTACCGATGTTTGTCCTTCAGCAGCCAACGAAATAATAACATATCGTTTCAGCTGTTTGGACGCATTTGCTAATAGTGTCTTCATAGATCACGTTTCCTCATTAACCACACACCTTATATACTATCGGAGTAGCTTTATGTTGCATATACACTGCGGCAACTTCCTCAAACGGAACGTTTCTGATCGTCCCTGGTATTATTTTGCTTCCACGGTAACAGAATTCCTTCATCTGCTTCATGATACCGATTTTTTATGTTAATTTTACCGGTAATCTGATTTCCGCTACTCCTTATTACTTTTGTTTTTTCTCGGTTTACTCTCTATCCATAGTGTGTGATGATTAGACTTTCCACTCTGTGCCACAGGCTCTGCAGTTCGTCCTCAATATCACTAAGGAAAGTAATGTTATCAACAAATGTTATCACTTGCAGTCTTTCATGTTGAATTTTCGCACCTACTCTGACGATTTCCTTTATTTCCTTGATTGCTTCTCCGATATATACTCTGAAGAGCAGAGGCGAAAGACTGCAACCGTGTCTTACAACCTGTTCAATAGGACCACTTGGCTCTTCGTCTTCCATTTTTGTTGCTCCCTCTCGGTCTTTTCTAAAGCTTTCACATTTTCTCAGATATTTTCACACATCTTACATCATGTTACCTCGTCGACCGCTTCTTCTAGGCGTACAAACCCCTTGATGGTGTCTTGATACTCATTAAGCCTTTGCTTTCATTATCAAGCGCAGCGTGAGAACTGCCCCTCCGCTATTTCTAGGTTTCTTTACTACAGCCAAACTCGTCTACTCATAAAAAGTGAGACTGCGTTCAGTTTGGCCATGATATCACTTGGACCTACTCTCATTTGTTTTACTATCTCTTCGAACATCTGAGATTTCTTAGCCCTTTTAATGTGTGTGGATTCCTAAGGGATCAAACTGTTGAGATCATCGGTAGACATACACACTACTTAAACTAACTTAAATTAACCTATGCTAGGAACAATGCAGACACCCATGCCCAAGGGAGGACTCGAACCGCGCAATCTGTGACATGACGCCTCTAACCGCGCGGCCACTCCGAGCGGCAGCCCTTTTAATCCCAACGATATAAAAGAGCATAATTTTAAATCGTTCTCTGTAATTAACCTTAATATCATAGTGAAATGAAGTGTCGTGTGACGAGGGCCTCCCGATACAATTTTCAGCCACTTATCATTTAATGTGATTTGACAGTAATTCGCCTTTTTCGTAGACACAGTCTCACGTTTCGAAACATCCATAAACTCATAATGCCTAAAACAAATTACAGTCCTAAATTAAAAGCCTAACATTTATTAGATTTTGCATCAAATCTATATACTGCCGAGCAGTTTCATTTCGAAATCACACATAAAAGCAGGAGTACAAACTTTACGTACAAAATTTACGCCACAACAGCTTTGGATACAATTTCGCTGTCAGCAGTCTTCTGAATACGGCCACTATAAAAAACAAAACGAATGTTACTGTCTCCTACAGGCACATAGAGCAATCTCCGAGAGATATGTTTCATTGAATGCTGCGACTGTTACAAAGCACTACATTCGTGGACGTATGTCAGTGTACAACCAGATGTCTTTCGTCTCGCAACAGCATCGGTGGTTTCATGCCAAAGCACTGGCACTTGCAAAAAATAGTGCTTGCGTTGGATGAAAAGTAGTGTCAACATGGTTATGGTGCATTCCAGACTTTACTGACAGACCTTTACTATATTACATACCTCAATATAATCGCCCCCATCTAGATCACATTCGCAAGAACCACCCTATGGCCGGATGATGTCTTCTATTGTGTTGTAGCAGATGCCACCAATAGGTTCCTTCCTTTTTGGCAAACAAGGCGTAATTGCACGGACTCATATCGATTGAATATGGTGGATGGTCCAGTATCTCCTACCCCCACGTATGCAGCAGCTACTACGTGGGGTTCGTCTTGGGGCGTTGTGCTTTGCCTTGAAGGTTGACGGGATGCACTCCCGGAAAGAAAATTGTCGTGCGTTCCGCCTACGTGCCGATTCAAACTTGATCCACGCACATTGTGTTCTTTTAATATACTGTTAGGGCGCTCGAAAAGCATCCTGCATTACCAGACAGTACCCACTGCAACTGACTGTTGCCGCCCACTGCACTACTTGAGCCGACCTTCTGCTATCTGCTACAAACAGCGGGCATTCCCTATAATACACTATGTTATGTTATTGTTGCCACTACTTTTTATCCGACCCAGGTATAATTAAATGGTGGTTTCAGGCTGAAGTCACTGGTACTCAAAGGGTTAACAGGACCCCACTTTGAACAATTTAAATAACGTCCCTAACAGTCGCCGGGAGGCGAAGGAGTGGCCGAAGGAAAGGGGCGCTGGCGTCCACGTACCGGCGTCTGCAGAGCCCATAGGCTGCGCCGTCGCGGCGGAGACGGCTCCACTGCGCGTAGAGCCCGCCTGAACAAAGCCTGGCGAGCGAGACGGCTGGCGGAGTAAGAATAAAAAGATCACATAATGGGACTCTGTCCAGCGGAGGACGCTGCCACGGGGGAGGCGCGGGAGGAGAGGGGAGGGGGAGAAAAAGAAGCCGAGGACAGCGGCGACAGACGTCCACGCGGAATCGACAATTTATAGCGGCTGTTATTTAAATTTAAATCTCCGCACTGTGATGTTGGTAAGATGTTGCTGCGCTGTACTCCCACTCCGGGCCGTCTGCCCTGCGCGACGACCACGGGCGAAAACGACCAAAGAGAACTGGGCAGCGGGGAAAAGGATGGAAAGGGGCAACGGGAAAAAAAGAGGAAGGAATAAGAACTGGTCGATGGCGACCGTTTGACGACGTCCTCCAACTACCAACCGACTACGGGTTCAAAACACGCTTGCGCAGAGGCGCCCTCCCGCACCTTCCCCCCACTCCTACTGCCACACACACACACACACACACACACACACACACACACACACATACTTTCTCTCTGACATACACACACAAACAT